>NC_050580.1:24436889-24526889 GCF_011100635.1 Trichosurus vulpecula | reverse complement strand
GAGTCAAAGGATACAGAGTTTTATAACCTTGGGGCATAGTTCCAAATTGTTCTCTAGAATGGTTTGACCAAAATGGACAACTTTACCAATGGTGTATTGCTGTTTAGTCATTTTTCAGTTGTATCTGACTCTTTGTGACTCCATTTGGGGATTTCTTGGCAAAGATACTACTGGAGGGGTTTGCCATTTCCTTCTCCAACTCATTTTGCAGATGAGGAAACTGAGGCAAACAGGGTTAAATGACTTGCCCAGTGTCACAGTGTCTGAGGCTGGATCTGAACTCAGCAAGATGAGTCTTTCTGACTGGGCCTGGCACTCTTTACTCTGTAGTACCTACCTACTGACAGTGCATTCGTATCCCTATTTTTCCACATCCCCTCCAGCAATTGTCATTTTCTTTTTCTGTCATCTTAGCCAATCTGATCAGTGTAATGTGGTACCTGAGAGTTGTTTTAATTTGTGTTTCTCTAGTTATTAATGACTTAGAGCATTTTTATATGACTACTGATAGCTTGGGTTTCTTCTTTGAAAACTGTCTGTTCATATCCCTTGAGCATTTATCAATTGGAGAATGGCTCTTATTTTTATAAACTTAGCTCAGTTCCCTATATATTTAAGAAATGGGATCTTTATCAGAGAAATTTGCTGTAAATATTTCCCCCCCTAGTTACTTGCTTTCTATCTAATTTTGACTACATTAGTTTTGTTTGTGCAAAACTTTTTAAATTTCATGCAATCAAAATTATCCATTTTACCTCCTATGATCCTCTCCATCACTTGTTTGGTCCATTCACTCATTAATTCAACAAGCATTTATTAAGCCCCTATTATGTTCCAGGGACTGTGTTAGTAACTGGGGAGATACATATTATACATATATGCATACGGATACACACACATATATACACACAGCCTTTGGCCTGCTCCTCCCCTGTCTATGCCTCAATTTCCTTGTCTATCAAATGAGGTTGGAAGAGATGACCACAAAGGTCCCTTTTATTCCTTCACATATGAACCTACAAGTCATGGTCCCAAATCTTCAATGCAGTGTTTCCATATCAGAGCCATAACTAGCATCTTTGGTGCCTGGAGCACAAAACCCACCTAGGGCTACGTGGTATGGAATTTGCCCTCAATTCTGTTGGTTTGGGTGCTGGAGGGAAGAGAAGCAATAAGGAATTGGGTTAAAGAGGAACTCTCCAAAGGATGTGGCTTCTAGATGAAGCTTCCTATAGCTTCCTATTTTAACCTATTATTAATTGCTAAGGAGTGTGTGTGTGTGTGTGTGTGTGTGTGTGTGTGTGTGTGCTAAGTTTAGTTGTTTCTAGGCCTCTAAAGACCAAGAGATGCTCTGAGTGCCCTCCCTAAATTTCATCACTCCAGAACAAAACTCAGTTCATTCAACCTGTCACTGTTGTGGTACAGGCATCCCGCTGGAACAAAGTACTCTGTTTTCTGTCGACCAGGCTCCCTGTCCCAAATTGTTCAAGGGAGGTGACACGTAGTAAGCCGAGCCTCCTTTGAATACGGATACTATCAAAACATCTGATTAAGTAAAAAGCAGACGAGGGCCCTTGGCTTTAATAGGAGGAGAAACAGGGAACAAAAGAAGATCTGGCTTAGTGCTTTGCTGACCCAAATTACCCAGTGTTGCCTAAGCCTGAAGTTACCCTGTTTGTTGCAAGCATAATGACAGATTTCACTGGAATTATAATTTTCTTTAGAGAACAGCATGTACAAAAACAATTAGCAACTTAGATTTTTATTAAAATGCATCAGGGAAAAGGGCCTGGTTGTGTGAACAGATCTCTGGCCATCATCCTTCCACCGTGGGCTGGACGGTGGTTTTCAAAATCCATTTCCATATTTTTAATTAACACATAGTTCAAAAAGCAAAACAAACCTTACTTTGGGCCATTTAAATCACCAATGGAGGGGAGAGAACAAATCTGCTTTATCAGAAAATTGCTATAGACTATTTTGGTTGTTTTTTTATTATTTTTATATTATAATCATAAACATTAAATTATGAACACGCCCATTTGAGACAGAAGCCTGAAGGATAATTTACTTCTGGAATCCCAGGGCTGCTATCATCTTAGGACCGTGCCTGTAGGAAGGAGATATTGGCCTTGTAGATGGCCTTTCTCATTGTCCACTGCCACTGCCGTGACTTCTGATCAAGCCTGTCCTTTATAGAAAAGAAAAAAATGCAGCCGTGCAGAATTTCCTCATTGAAGAAAGACACGTCAGCATGAAACTGACTTATCTTGAACACAGTAGAATATGACTCCTCCGGCCTCATGAATTCCAGGCATGAATCTTTTTTGTTTTTTAAACATTTTGTTCTGTATCTTTGCCTCTGGACAGGGGAAAGGAGGAGTGTATATCCTATTCGACGCTATCCACTGCTAAAACAAGATAATATTTCTAGAGTACTTAGCACAGTGCCTGGCACATAGTAGGTACTTAATTAATACCTGTTCCCTTCCCTATACCCCTTCTCCTCTGGCTGCACCAATCAACCAATCAACGAGCATTTATTTATTTTTTAAATAATATTTTATTTCCCCCCAGTAACACATAAAAACAATTTTTAACATTTGTTTTTTTTTAATTTTAAGCTCCAAATTCTCTCCTTCTCTTCCTCCCCTCCCCTCTCTTTGACATGGTAAGCAATCTGATATGGGTTATACATGTGCAATCATGTAAAACACATTTTCATATTAGTCATTTTATGGAAAAAAACTCTAACAAAAAAAAGAAAGTGAAAAATGGCGTGATTTGGTTCGTATTCAGACTCTAGCAGGTCTTTCTCTGGAGGCAGAATTTTTCATCATGAGTCCTTTGGAATGATTTTGGATCACTTAACAAGCGTTTATTAAGTATTTTCTATATATCGGACACTGTGATAAGTGCTGGGGATATAAAAAAAAGTGAAAACAGGCCTTGCTCCCAGGGAGCTTATGTTCCAACAGGGAGACAAGATAAAGACTTAGAAATATCTAGGGAATATATACCAAACATTCTCACAATTTTCCAGATTTGATGAGGCAAGAGGGAACCCTGTAGCTCCTTGGTGTGGTCTAGGGACCCCTCTATGACCCTCTGTGAAAGCACAGAGCTTAGAGATTCCAGAGAGTAAGGAGCCCAGAGAAACAAAATGATTTCTCCCATGTCAGCCGGCAAGTTAACTTAGTTTTCGTTGACGCTGAAGAGGTAATCCTAGGATTGCTAGTTGAAAGGGAATTTAGGGATAACTGAACCCAACCTCTTTATTTGAGAGCCGCTTGACACCTGGGCATGGAGTCAGGAAGACCTGAGTTCAAATTTCATCTCAGACACTGGCTAGCTACATCACTTGACCTCGATTTTCTCATCTGTGAAATGGAGGTAACAGTTGCAGCACCTACCTCGAATGGCTATAAGAACCAAACAAAACAGTCTATATCAAGCCTTAAAGCGATGGGGAAACTGAGACCAGGAAAGGAGGCAACTTGCCCAGGGTTACCTACCCAGCTGTTCCAGCTGCTGGCCCAGATCTCTTTCCCTGACACCTTGTTGCTTTCAGTAGAAGCGCTCACTGTGGCCTGATGTAGTCACATAACAGTTTTAAGTCCTTTTGTCTGCCAAGTATTTTCTCTTACCATACTGCAGGACCAAATCTTGATGGCACTCTACCCTCTCTCTCTACCGCCTGTGTCCAAGGGCTCCTTTGTACCTAAATCGCCGATTGTTCTCAGCAACAAATCCTTATTAAGGAGCACTCACAGTGCTAGGCCTTGAGACAGAAACACGATTTAGATAAGACAGGAGCTTGAATGGGCTAATTCAATTAGTGGATATTAAGTGTTCAAGGTGCTGAGCTATAGTGAATATCTACACAAAATCAACCATAGTCCCTGCCCTCATGGAGCTTATGTTCTACTGGGAATGGCGCCAAAACAGAAAACTGCTTTATATAAAAATGGCATGATAAGGTCATGGAGCAAGAAGAGAATAAAATGCTAGAAAATAAAGGGAATAAAGAGAAAAAGGACCCATCCAACTCTTCCTCTAGCTGCAAATGTAGAAACAAGAGTTACAGGCCCCAAGGCTTCAGCCATACCACGTTAGCCCAAAGGGCTTGGCGGGAGCTTAGCGATCTGCCTTAGCCCAAAGCAGTTGCTTAGACTCCTTTCCCAACTCTAGTCCTCACGGCTCAAACAGTCAAGTGGCTTTGAATGGTCACAGCTTGCAACTTGTGTTGGGAATGTTGATTCTGGATCATCAGTGGAGGGCAGACTCAGGCTGTCTGTCTCTGGGACTGAAGCAGATGGGTCCAGTGAACGCTGATGCCTCCTGATCATGGAGATCTCAGCTATGAGTGGGTTCGTGCTGATCTCGCCTGGTATCTCCATCTGGTACAGGGACAACTGTAAACTGACAAGTGGCCTAGCAAATGGGAGAATTTGGCCACGGCTAACTTCGCCAAGAACACTTATAGATACGGGCATCCCTCGGAGATATTGTGGGTTTGGTTCTAGACCACCACAATAAAGTGGATATTACAATAGAGGCACACAAATTTTTTGGTTTTCCAGTGCATGTAAAAGTTATGTTTACACTCTATTAAGTGTACAATAGCATTATGTCTAAAACATATTGTATATACCTAAATTAAAAATTAGTGTATTGCTAAAAAGTTCAGCCATCGTCTGAGCCTTCAGCAAGTTGCCATCTTTTTGCTGGTGGAAGGTCTTGCCTCCACGTTGATGGCTGCTGACTGATCAGGGTGGTGGTTGCTGAAGATTGGGGGGTGCTGTGGCAATTTCTTAAAATAAGACAACAATGAAATTTGCCACATTAATTGACTCTTCCTTTCACTTGAACACTCAGAGGCCATTGTATTGTTATTAATTGGCCTAGTTTCAAAATTGTTGTGTCTCAGAGAAAAGGGAGGCCCAAGGAGAGGGAGAGAGACTGGGAATGGTGGGTTGTTGGAGGAATTGTTACTGCTGCTGTTGAATCATTTTTCGGTTGTGTCTGATTCTTTGTGACCCCATTTGGGGTTTTCTTGGCAAAGGTAGAGGAGTGGTTTGCCATTTCCTTCTCCAGCTCATTTTACAGATCAGGAAACCAAGGCAAACAAGGTTAAGTGACTTGCCCAAGGTCACCCAGCTAGTAAGTGTCTGAGGCTGGATTTGAACTCACGAGGATGGATCTTTCTGACTCCAGGCCCAGCTCTCTATCTGCTGCCTCAAACACAATTACAATAGGTAACATCAAGGTTCACTGATCACAGGCCACCATAACAGATATAATCACAATGAAAAAGTTTGAAACATTTTCAGAATTACCAAAATGTGACAGAGAAACGTGATACATGCACACGCTGTTGGAAAAATGGTGCTGAAAGACTTGCTCAACCCAAAGTAGCCACAAACCATCAATGTGTTAAAAAAAGGAAAAAATAAGCAATATCTGTAAAGCAAAGCACCATAAAATAAAGTATGCCTGTATGTGGAAATGGAACCTAGCCATTAGCTAACTGGGGGAAACATGAGAAAAGCAGACAAGGACAAACGTTTAAGTGTAGTTGGCAATGGCATATACTATAAATTGACACTAAGCAAAGCTAATGCAACATGCATATTGGAATTACTTTGAGTGGCTGGTCTAGGGTATGGTAATATAGGTGAACTCAAGCTCCTAGCTAGGTTTCACTGAGAGAAATCCTAAGTCACTGGATCATTGGCTCGTAGATTTACAACTAAAAGGGGCCTTGAGGACCATCAATCTGACACTCTCATCTTCACAGGACACTGAGGATGAGAGAGGTTAGGGTCCCACAGCTGGTAAGTGTGTAAGGCAGTACTTGAGCTCATGCCTTCTAGTCTTCAAGCTCAAGACTCCATCCACCCCTTTGCCTACCTGCCAAATCAAATATACAGTACTTAATTGGAGTGGAATAGCAAGTAAAGAACTGGGAAAAGCTTGTAATAGGGTAATTTTGCACCTGCTTACCATATACACCTGGATATAAGTATCCGTAAGTCTTTTCTGTGAGCAGCTCCCCAGAAAAGCTCCTTCTCAGAGGTGAGGGAGAGTCTAGGCTTCAGTCTGTGTCTGTTCATTGTCCATTGATTGAGTTGTTTCAGTCCTGGAAATGCATGTCTTGCTTCCTTCTGCCACAGAGTGTGACGGTCAAAACTCTAAACACAAGTTAGAAGCTGTGATTCTTTGAAACTGCTTGTGAAGCTTCAAAGCTGTTTGAGCCATGAGGATTAGAGATGTGCAGTTAATGTAAGTAACTGCTTTGAACTAAGACAGATTTATAAACTGAGTCCTTGTGGCTCTGTATTCTGGCAGTCAACCATGTGTTGATATTTTTTGTTCCTATAGGTCGTTGCTGTGGTCTAGGGTCCCCTTGTGGGGCTGACCCTCTAGGCCTTGCATTTGGTTCTCTGAAAGCATAGAATCTCACCAGTGTGTTGTTTCATTCTGCTGCCATGATTATTATCTCTTGAAACTCAGCCATCTGTTCATCTGTCTGTCACCAATGTTGCCTTCCATTCCTTCCATTTACCAAAGTTTCACTTTGCTTCTGCTTTCTATCATTGTTGCTACTTTGAGGAATTCTACACATTGTCTTGACAAGATGCTTCAGGAGTTGTCCATCTATTTTAATCTGTTGTTCGTAAGCCTTAAAACTTCACTTAGTTCATTCCCAAAAGGACTGCTGGAAGACTTGAAGACTTTTCCTTTTAAATGGAAAGTGTCCAACCCTTACTCCTAACTGAGATAGGGAGATTGAATTTCATTCACCCCTCTGTGCCCTAGGATGAAAGCAGGGTACCTTCCACATGGACCCACTGGGTCCAAAGACCCATTGGGTCTTTGGAGGCTGGAGAGAATCAGTTGCCTCCCATTGCTTTTGCCCCTCCTTCTGGCTCCCAGACATGCAAATCATCTGAAGTGTGAAATTACCAATAAATGTGAAAAAGCCATGAGAAACCTTGGAAGTGAAGATACAAAATATAGTGACCTCTTCCAAAATTCTTCTCATCACAGCAGTCTATGACTTCTTTATTCTAATTTAAATGATTTAGTGGAAAAAGCAATGAACTTGGAGTTAGGAGACATGGTTGACTCCTAAATCCTTCAGTTACTAGCTCTGTGATAATGGGTGCGCCTTCCTTCCACTCCACTCTTGCCCCCCACCCTTTTTTGACTTAGTTTCTTTGTCTGTAAAATGAAGAGGTGGGACAAGAAGATCTCTAAAGGCCCTTCCGTACTCTTGGTCTAGTTTTAGAGCGCTTTAAAGTTCAATTCAACTCATCAAAGATTCCTTAAGTGTTTACCATGTGCCAGGAAATACACTTGATTGTGGAAGGTAGAGAAAGTCAATAAAAATTCATAAAACTGTTTACTATGTGCCGGCACTTAACACATAGTAAGTGCTTAATAAATGTTTATTGACTGACTGTCAGGCACAGTTCAAGATGCTGGAGATATAAAGAAAGGCAAAAATACAAATCCTTGCTCTCAAAGAGAGTCTAATGGGGAAGACAATGTGGAATCACCTAGGTACATGTGAGATCCATATAGTGTATCAAACAGCCCTGTCCTCAAGAAGGTTACGTGGTGGGTAAGGAGAGAACTTCCCTCACAACAACTCTGTCCTGAAAACTACATTAATACTGTGGCCTCCATTTTGCTGATAAGTGAACCGAGGTCTAAAGGAGACTTCAAAGTGAGGGACACAGCCAAACTTTAAGTGGGTTGTGGCCTCACTTCAGGGGGTAGAAAATCAACCAACTGCAGAGTGGGAAGAAGGGTTCCATACTTCCTGACCTCCCTATAATAGCCAATAGTGGGTCTTGTCTCCAAAACAGCTCCCCCAGTGGCCAATCTCCGCCAAATTCTCCTACTCTTTCCACTCCCTTTTATGAGTAAGGTTGCAATCTTTCTTCCTTCTGTCAAGCTGGCTCTTCAAGGCAGTCATACCCTGACTGACTGCACCCCTAGCAGCAGCTACACAGGTGTGGCTGGGAAAACATCCCTTCTCTCCCTCAGTGTCTTGTGCCCCATATTGGCTTGTGGTTGGAGCAGTTCCTCTTAGGAGGGAAGGCTCTGTGCTCTGGAGCAAGCTTCCCCCTCCTTGAGCTTGGTTGGGGTAGAGAGATTGGCACAGGATGAGCAGGTGTGGAGGGGCTGAGGCCTTCCTCTCAGGTCCCAAACCCGCCCCTCTTCCAGACTTCCTTATTATTGCTGAAGGTATCACAATCCTTCAGTTGCCCAGGTTTGCAATTTCCAAGCTGGTTTTGATTCACATTCACCCTCATCCCACACACCCAATCAACAGCCAACTCTGGTCATTTTTATCTGTGTAACATTTCTCAATCTGTCACCATCTTTCTGCTCAAACCAGCTCAGGACCTCCTTGCCTCTCATCTGGACTGTGGCCTTCACTCTCTATTTGGTATCCCCACCTCCAGTCTCTGCCTACTTCCCTTTATCCCACTCTCAGCCACCAAAGTGCAGACCCCGATCACATCACACCTCAGCTCAGTGAACCCTATGGCTTCAAGCATCAAATGCTATTTCATATTGATGAACTCCTTTGTTCACTTTTATTTTTGTGTAGTTGATATGATGGACACAATTATTAGTACAGCAGCACATATACACTTTATAAATGAGTAAATATGTATATTGAGGTTGTATGTTCACAACATTATAATAGTAATAATCACAGCTAACATTTACATAGTGCTTACACGCTGCTAAGCGCTTCACAGGGATCGTCTTGTTTGATCCTCACAACAATCCGGGGAAGTATGTGTTATGATTGCCCCCTTTTTATAGTTGAGAGAAACTGAGGCAAACAGGGTGAGGTGACTCACCCCAGGGTCACACAGCTAGTAAGTGTCTGAGGCAGGATTTGAACTCAGGTCTCCCTGACTTCAGTCTAGGGGCTCTATTCTCTTTTACCACCACCTAGGGTGAAAATCACCTAGGTTTTCTTTCTGAATGAAGGAGGGTGAGTATGGGCTTTGATAATAACCATAGATAATGTGTCTTTGCAAACTGTGTCTCTAACTCTTTGTTCCTGTTTTGCTCATAATGATAGCAAATCCCATTCAATTCAGCAGGCATTTGTTAAATACCTCCTGGGTACTAGATGCTGGGTATACAAAGACAAAAACATCCATTTCTGACCTCAAGAAAGTCACATTCTGCTGGAGGGATACACCATTTAATTCAATAGAATTCAGCAGGCCTTTATGAGCTATGTGCTAGGAATTCTGTTAGTCCTGGGAGATGCAAAACCAAAGTAGTCCCTGTCCTCTGGGTGTGGAAGACAGCACCCATGAGGGGGAGGGTGGCCAGGGAAGGGAGGTTTGGTTTGTTTTTTGGTTTGGGCCCTTTCTAGAAGCAATGGTCACATCGGTTTGATAAAGGGATCCAGAGTAGGGGGGAAGGTGGGGAATGGGCTGTGTGGAGGGAGACAATGGAACATCTACTCCCTTCCTTTGAGGCTGGCCAGATGGGCTAGAAGGCAGAGCCTAGGGTAGTGGTGTCAAACTTAGGTAGAAACAGGGACCTCTAAGTGAATATAAAGATACCTGCAGGCCACATATCGACCTAGAAAACCACATATCTTTATTTATTTCTTCTTCATGAATACATGAACACATTTAAATCAGATTGGAGCTCCACTTTCATCTGGTTCAGGCATTGAGGGCTACACAGAACCTGCAGGCAGCTCTAGTCTAGGATGTGGACCTGGCTGGGCTCCCTTCTTCACCAGGCAGGACAACTACACCCCAGAGCAGGTGTTCCAAGGCTGATGGATGAAGCCTCCATGGCACAGTCTCTGGAGGTCTAATAATCCAGAGGGTTCAGTAGCAGGGAGAGTATTAAGAAGATGGCTGAGGTGGAAGCCTAGATTGCACAGAAGAGAGACTAAAGACCAGGAGAAGGTTTAGGAAGCTGTTTCAATAGTCTAGGCCAGAAGTAGGAATAAATTGTATTAGGGAGGTCATCTTGTAAACATAGGGAAGGGACTGATTCAAGAGATGGTGTGGGGTAGAAGTGTTGTTTGTTGTTGTTGTTGGGTTATTCAGTCCTGCCTGACTCTTTGTGACCCCATGGTCACACCAGGCCCTTCTACCTTCCACTATCTCCCAAAGTCTGTCCAAGTTCGTCTCATCCTCTGCTACCTCCTTCTCCTTCTCCTTCAGTCTTTCCCAATATCAGGGTCTTTTCCAATGAGTCCCATCTTCTCATCATGTAGCCAAAGTGTTGAAGCTTCAGCTTCAGTATTTGACCTTCCGGTCAATAGCCTGAGTTAATTTCTTTAAGTATTGATTGGGAATGAGCAACTGAATGGATACAAGACCATAGAATCACAAGAATTTGAGAGCTAAAAAGGGCCTTAAAAGCTACCTAATAGGTCCCCTCCCCATTTTGTAGATGAGGAAACTGAGGCCCAAGGAGGTTAAGTGACTCAGGGGCATCTACATAGTAGGTGGCAGAGCCAGGAACCAGGATCCACTAACTTTAAATTTACTATTCTCTCCATGATGCCTTAGGGCTTGAGAATCAAAGATGGCTAGAAGGTTGGAAATCTGGCTGACTGGTATCTACGAGAGAAGTCAGAAATACTAGGGAAGAGTTAGAAAAGCGGCATTCAAAAGATAATAATAATGCTTCTCACTCCCCCCACTCCTCCAGAGGTTGATTTTTTCTTGAGTAGTTTTTTGTCTGTCTGATTTATTTAGTTTTGGGTAGATGATGTTAGTTTTGTCAGGGGCTCAGAAATGCATTCCTGGAACCAATTCATTCTTTTATCAGATCCCTTTTCCACCAGTGCCCTGTATGTGATTTCCTTCTTTTCCCCCTGGAATCCTGCTTGTTCTATCTGTGAACCTCTCCCCACTGCACCAGCATCTGTCAGATCTAATCACCTGCACAACCACCTTATAAAGATTACCTTATCAGAAAAAAGTGTCATCCTGTGAGCTGAGGTGTGAGGACTGCAAAGTAAAATCATGGCAGGCTCACAACTGCCGTGTTAATTTATTATAAATTATGGTTTTTGTTTGCAGAGATAAGGCTTGAGAAGTGTTTCTATTTAAATTCATTTCCTATTATTCAAACATAAATACCCAAGAGCTATGTAGACAGAGGGTTTCTAGAATGGGCCTTAAATAGGCCCTGCTCATGACAGTGAAATTTATTTCCCAGGCTATCTGGGCTGGTCATGTCCTACTGTCCTGGGTGCAGGACTAGACAGCACAATTAAGACCAAACATGGGTGCCTTCGAACAGTAGATGGAAACTGCTGATTGTCTGCCCAGAAGCCATCATTTATAGTCTGGGAACAGTGGGAATGATTGCGAAGTATGCTGAGTTGCAACAAAGCTTTAATTCACAGGCCTGACATTGGAAGGCATAATCTGCCGATCTTGCCTCTGCCATGATGGATGGGGGCTACTTGGGACACAGGAGCATGTCCATTTGAAGAGCATGCGCTCTTGATGTCCCTAGTAAAAAAAAAAAAAACAAAAAAACCCCCCAAGATCTGTGGTTTCTCCATCAGGCTAGTCCATGAAGGAGCAGACAAATATTGATTCATCACTGAATTATGGAAAATCTAGAACCCAGTAGGTGTTCAATTTCTTCTAGCATCAGTTGCTATAAGCTGACCTCTCGAGAGTACTAAGACTCATCTTTTTTTTAAAAAAGGATCACCCTCATACCAATAAGGAGAATTTTAAATATTAAAACCAAAGTGAGATTGAGTGTTCCTAAAATAAAAGACAATATTCCCAATTGAGCCAAAGGACATGTGGGCAAGGAGGATGTGGCTGCTCTCCTGATCTAACACAGCACAGGATTCTCAGCTCATAGGTGCAGAGCTGGAAGGGGCTTCAGAGCTCACCTGGCCTAGTTTCCCCCTCCACTGGAAGAAGAAGAGACAGGGGCTCAGAGAGTTGAAATGAACATGGGATCCCAAATTTAGAGATGGAAGGCACCTGAGAGGTTATTTAGTCCAAGGAGGAGATGTTAAGTGATTTGTCCAGTGTCCCACAGGTTGTAAGTGGAAGAACCAGGGTTAGAACCTTGGTCCTCTCCCTCCAAATCCATGGTCTTCCTATAACAGCAGAATGCCTTCCAATGGTACCATTTTGGTATGGTTTTTCTAAGCCTGATGCCAAGGCACAGCAATCTGGGATACTATGTTTTCCCCCAACGCATAAATAGGTAGAGATATCTGGAAGGAGACCATCAAAATGATTTTATTTGTAATAGAAACTCAGATTTGAACTCTGGTCTCCCCCAGCTCAGGAGTAACTTGATCTTCCCCTTTCAGCCCCTCATGAGTCTTGGCATTTCAATTTCCCAAGTAAAGGGAGTGTTGACTCTTGTTTCAAGTCAGAACATAAAAACCCCAATAACACCCTAGTGGATGTGCCTTTGTTGTTTCCTGAGGTTTTATGTGTGCATGTGCAAACACACATGTGTACACCTGTTTATTCTGTTGTACTTAGTAAGTAATCCAGTTTGTGAGCAGGTGCAGAATCCACAAGGTCTCTTACATAGGCGGGTACCTGGTGGTGGCCACTCACCCTGGAGCGGAGCCAGCCACCTAGAGAGAGCCCTACTTGTGAAGGAAAGGCCTGCCAGTCTGCTGGGGTGAACAGGGCTCCCTAAGAAGCTGAATGTGAAGGTTCATTATCTCTAAGATAATGTTTATCAGAAATTATGAACAGTAGAAATACTGTTCCCGGTCAACGGTTATTTTTACTGAAAATGTTTACAGTTGGAGGGACAGAAATAGACCTTTAGTCACTGATTATGGAAAGCGCCCTTGATGGCTAGATATAAAAAGGCCAAATATTAATAACCACTGACATTTATGTGGCACTTTTCCTCTCAATGTACCCAGCCAACAGCCCTGATTAGGCACATACATCCACACACATATACATCCACACAAACACACAGAGGTATGAACATAACACACATATGTGATACAACACAATACATATATACAGACAATGCCATGTACACACCAACACATAACATGTCTGTAGTATACATACATGCACACATGTAATCAATAACCCTACCCAGGTGTTAAGTATCATACAATCTACATAAAAATACCGGTACAAACATCCACAAGCACCTGTCGCACACACATCTACACAAACCATGGCACAAAGGACTCATTGGGTCTGACCCAAAAGGAAGGAACAGCTGCCTTCTCTGCCTAAGGTTGGGGTCTGCTGGAGGCAATTCTGTAGATGGAGGTTGAGGGGGTTTGAGGCCCACACCCCAACTTGTTAGCTTTTTTTTTACATAATGTTGATGTTTTGGGCCTTTGATGCTGTGGTCTGATGGGGAGTACTTGGTTCCTCCTGTTTGATATTTTAAGAGGCACAAACAGACTGGGGACGTGGAGGGAGAGAGAAGTATGAGCTCTATTGATGGCAGCCAAAAGTGGGAAAGAAAAATGGGTGTTTGTTGACTGAGAAGCAGCTTGGTATGGGACATAGTGGGACAACAGGGTGCTCTAAGTACAAGGAATTCAGGGCAACTTGGTTGGGAAGCCTTGTGTTGATACATCACTGCGATGTAAAGAAAGCAAATAGGGGGCCAAGTAGGTACCAATCTCTGATACGGAGAATAGAGTATGAACATGGGATGATGGATCAGTAAGATCTGAGTTCAAATCCTGCCTCAGACACTTCCTAGCTGTGTGACCGGGCCATGTCACTTAACTGCTGTTTGCCTCACTTTTGTTATCTGTAAAAAGGGATTAATAGTCCAGGGGTTTGTTGTAAGGATCGAATGAGATAACATGTCCTGTACTTTATGAACGATAAAGCGGTTACGTAAATGCCAACAAGTACTTTGTAAAGTGGAAAGTATTCCATAAACGCTATTGTTAAAATAATCAAAAAGAAAATAACACCAATAGGCAACTGACCTCGGATTAAAGGCAGTGAACGACATTTAGTCACTATCAGTTCCTGATGTCATGTGATAAAATATCCTTTTCTTGGGAGAGAGGTGGGGGACCATGGGTACTTAGTGTTACTTATATTGTTTTCCCTTGAAATAAGGGTGTGGGTGGTTCATGGAGGTGGATAGGCATGTATCAAGAAATGTCTGTAGACAGAAAGCAGTTAAAAAACAAAACCAACTAAAGGAAGTCTGAAGAAGGCTAAGAGACTTGAAGAGAATGGTGGGTCTGCTGGACACATCCTTGGAGGATGGGGGCAATTCCAGCTGTTGCACAGCTGCCGGTACCATCAGGGGTCAGGCCTCCAGGAAGCCCAGTGATCATCTCAGCTTTGAGATCAGCCCTTTTTTTTTCCCCCTCGAATCTTCTTGGAGCTGGACAGCTGCTGCCGGAGCCATTTATGAAATATGAGATTGAGGTGGCTTGGCTGTGGCCTGCTTAATGACAATGATTAAAGAAATGTTCTGCTCGTTAAAATTTAAGCAATGTGTAAAGGACCCGGTCAGGATAATTTTTAAATGCCTGGAGGTCCGCACAGTGCAGTGTCTATACTCTGAGACTACGAGATCACTGAAATACAGGCTACTCTGAATCTGATTAAGAAAATCAGCAGAAATAGAAGAGACAAAAAAGTCTATAAGGAGGAGGAGAAAGAGGAGGACAAGGACAAGGAGGAGGTATGAGCTTTCTGAGGGTCAGGAGACTGGAATCCAAGGCTTTGCTCCGAAACCTCTAAGACCATGAGGTAAATCACTTTCCTCTTTTTGAGGCTTGGTTTTCAGGGTGTAGAAGATAAGATTGGTCGACTTGGAGCCAGGAAGACTCAGATTCAAATCTAACCACATTCACAAAATATGCGACCCTGGGAAAGTCACTTCACTTCTTTTTGCCTCAGTTTCCCTATCTGTAAAGAAAGACGATAACACTGGTAGCACCGATCTCATTGGGTTGTTGCAGGGCTCACCTGAGATTATCTGTAAAGGGCTTAGAAAAGTCAGTTATTATCAGAAAATAAGGACATTGGACTAGGTGAACCCCAAGGACCCTTCCAGCTCTGAGATGCAATTAGTCTGCCTTTCATCAAAGAAGGTGCTGTGCTCTGTGAGCAAAGCAGAATTGCAGCAGCACAAAGGAAATGTGAGACATACAAATTTAGAGCCATCTCCACTCCAAATGCTAATATCGACTCTTTGTGCCTGACCTGTGGTAGAGCCCCCTGAGCTCGTATTGGTCTGATCAGCCTGTGTTGGACACACAGAACCTTGACCCCAACGTGGTGATGGCATTCTAGTCCTCTTCGAGAATGAAGGACAACAACCTTTCATCTTCCGTTCTATACAAGCTGACCCATTCTTCTAGGGGCAGTTCAAAGCCCATCTTTCCCATAAAATCTTTCCCTACTATTGCAGATAGCATGGATTTTCCTATTTTCTAATGGTCCTCCTTGAGGGCAGGGCCCCTGTCTTACACTAATTCAGTACACCTCTTGAATTCTCACTCCTTTATGTCCGCTGGACTGGAATGTTTCAGTGTTCTAACTTTGATTCAAATTTGTGCATTTAGTGCATGCAGCCACTTCATTTTTCACACTGGTTGCATTGTTGTGGTACCTATTTCAGAGGTTTAGTGTGAGCATCTAGTGAGATGATGTACGTGAAACATTTTGCAAATTGTAAAATCTAGAAAAAATTCTGATGATGATGATGGTGGTGGTGGTGATAATGGTGATGATTTTTGTACTTTTGTGAAAGTACAAAGTTATGTCTGACATGATGGATATTAAAAAACCAATGAAACCCTTAGCTTTTTCTTTTAATAATATCTAAATATATTCTATTACATCTGCTTTGCAAAATTTGGCATGCCACTTCTGAATCATAGTTCTTGCCCTTGTGGAAGCTGACTTGATTAATGTAATTAAACTATCGCTTGTTACTCAAGGCTCCATTAAAAAATTCCGAAATGTGGCCTTATTACTTGACTTCCAACTGATGGTTTTCCTAGTGTAATTTCTGAGCTGAAATATTCTCCAGCTTTGTTCCTGATAAAGAAATTGTTTTAGCACATCCTTTTCCCCTGCTTTGCATATGATTAGAGAAGTAAAGGTTAACCAGTGCACTAATTTTTTTTTTTTTGTAAATTTGGTCTATTTTTGTTAACAATACATTTTAGTTTTCCCCTCTTTTTTCTTCAGTTTTATAAGATCATAGGGGGTTATTATCTTTTCCCAGAAATCATTTGAGAATCTGACTGATTCAGAAAAAAGAGACAGTAGCTTCTCTATCTCCTTACATTTCTTGTCATGCTATTGTCTCATAATATCCTTCCCATGGTTGGCATCTGTACTGGTAGGACATCCTGATGCAAATCTACTTGCATGAATGTCTTTTTTGTGCCCTTGGCTGATTTTGTCCCATGCCAACAGACTGGAATCTTGGCCGACTGTGGCCGTGAGACAGGGGAGTTTTAACTTGGAGTCATCAGTAGCAACGAGAGAGTGGAACTGAATTTAAATGCATTCAACTAGTGCTTGACACTTTGCTGATATCAGAAATCACTCTCTGAAGTACAGAGAGGAAAAAGGAAAATAGGACCTGCCCTTGAGTGGCTTACATCACTGGGAGGAAGAGAGAGAGACAGACAGAGAGAGAGAGACAGAGACAGAGACAGACAGACAGAGAGAGGACAGCATACCCACATAAGTAAATACTAAGTATAAATTAATTCATTCAACAACCACTTTTGGAAGTATTGTCTTTGTTCCAGGTACTATGGCTAGGCACCAAAGATTTTGTTGTCGTTCAGTTGTTTCAGTCATGTCTGACTCTCTGTGACCCCATTTGGGGTTTTCTTGGAAGAGATACTGGAATGTTTTGCCATTTCCTTCTCTAGCGTATTTTACAGATGAGGAAACTGAGGCAAACAGGGTGAAGTGACTTGCCCAAGGTCACACAGCTAGTAGGTGTCTGAGGTCAGATTTGAACTCAGGTCCTCCTGACTCCAGGGCCACTGCTCTATCCACTGTGCACCACAAATGTGTACTTTCCGCGTATCAGTTTGGCAGCTGTGGTGGTGGTAGGGGGGTAGATTAGAAAGGAGAGCGGTAGAGAGATCAACAAAGGACAACATTCACCGCTTGCACCCTTATTTTTGTCTTTCCAGAATTTGTAATTGTTGTCGTGCATGGTGCCAGGCATGCAGTAGGCACTCAATAAGTACTTGCTGACTCGTTGCCGTGATGTGGACAATCTTTCTACTGATGTGTCTAGGGATCCTTCTGCCTCAGAATAGACAGCTTTGGAGAGTCATTATGGCCAAGGCTAAGCTGGTGATGAACATCTCCCCCGCTTTGGGCTAGGCTGGTGTGTGATCAATGCAGTCTTTCACAGGATCTGTAGCTAACACTGTTAGAGCTTGACAGGAATAATCAAGACCTCTGCGTGACTGAGAAAGCCTAAAAGATACAATGCATGGTCGCCTCCATGGCCCAAGAGGAGTCCGAGGAAGACCGTGCATTTACCCATGCCACTCAAAAAGAGCTACAATTATCATAGCGAATTTTTACACAGTGCTAAGAGTTTGGCAAAGCGCAGTTATTCATCTGAACCTTGCAACCACCTTTGGAGATAGGTTACAGGCATTCTTTTCCCCATTTTATTGGTAAGGAAACTGAGATCTACATTTGGGGTCCTTTAGGCCAACCATTCAATTCTCAATGGAGTATCAGAGAGGTCAGCTGATCTGTGGATGGTCACAGAGCCGGTTAGTGGCTGGGCCAGGTAACTCTACGGGGCAGCGTTGTGTCATGCCGCCTCTCATGGTCCAGTATTTCACACTGAGGGGACGGTGACAGGAACAGGCCGATGCTGTTCTGGTCATTGTCGCTTGATGAACATTTTTCAAATGTGTGTTTAGCAAGGTGCCTGGCACATAGTAGGTGCTTAACAAATTTTTATTGAATTGAATTGTTATTGAATGAATTAATGAATGAATGAGTGGGAAGGTGAATGAATGAATTGAATATGCTAAAATTATCTACCTTTCTTTATTTCCTTATTAATCTCACAGGTGCATCCTTGGGACAGCTAGGTGGTTCAGTGGATAGAGTACTGGGCACTAGTCAGGAAGACTCATCTTCCTAAGTTCAAATCTGGCCTCAGACACTTACTAGCTGTGTGACCCTGGGCAAGTCACTTAACCCTGTTTGCCTCAGTTTCCTCATCTGTAAAATTGAGCTGGGGAAGGAATTGGCAAACCACTCCAGTATCTTTGCCAAGAAAACCCCAATTGGGACCATGAAGAATGAGACACAACTAAACAACTGAATAAGAACAACGTATCCTAGTTGTCAGTGTTCAAGACTTCTGGTATTTTCACTTGTCTCTCCTCTTTCTCCCTGTCCTCCAGCTCATCAAACTCTCCATTTTTCTTGCACGCCTCTCTCACCCTTCCATTTCCATAGACATCACCGTAGTTCATCCCCTTATCTCATCACACCTCAGTGATTGTAACAACCACAACCACAACAATAATTTTTTATAGCACTTTGAGGTTTGCAAAGATTTACATATATTCTCTTGTTGGATCCTTACAGCAACTCTGGCATACAGGCACTATTATTTTTTTTATCGTAAGATAGATTTTATCATATTTCAAATCAAGTAGGATTTATGAAGAGTACATTAAGATTTACAAAGTGTTTTATATACAACATCCTTTTTAATGTTTAAGACAACTCTGACATAGGAACCAGAGGCATCGTTATCTCTTACAGATAGATTAGGAAACTCAGACTCCAAATGGTTAAATGATTTGTCTGTGGTCACATAAGAAATAAATGTTGGAGTTGAGATTTAAGGTTAGGAATCTCTTGATGTCAAAACCCTATACTTTCTCCTGTACCATATTGCCTTTCTATCTTTTTAACCTTTTTAAAAATTTATTTTAGTTTTTGTCATTCATTTCCACAAGACTTTGAGTTACATATTTTCTCCCCATCTCTCCTCTCCCCACCCAAGATGACATGGATTCTGATTGCCCCTTTCCCCAGCCTTGTAGGCACTATTATCCTCATTATACATTTGAAGAAACTGAGGCAAGAGACATTGAAATGACTTGCTCAGGGTCACACAGCTAGTAAACGTCTGAGGCTGGATTCACACCCAGGTCTTCTTGCCTCCGTGTCCAGCATTCTATGCACTGGGTGACCTAGTTGCATGCCTAGACTGGTCTGGTATGACAGCTGGTCTCTCTACTACCAGTCACTCACAACAGGGTAGTTCAAAGAGGGAGAGGAGGTCCCAAAATAATAGAAAACATTATAGAAGATTCCTTTACTCAAACGGAGACCCTTCAGGTTGACTTTGGAAACCATTTTCTCCAGTGTGATGGTGTGAGGTGATGGACTCCACTGATGGTGGCAGAAGTGGCCCAGGGCAGATGGATGGGAGAAACAGGAAATAAAAATGGGCGGAGCTTGATGAGACAGATGTGGATGAGAAAGAAAAGGGATGAGTGAAAGATGCCTCCAAAGTGAAGGAAGTATGGCGCAGAGTCAGGAAAACCTGGGATCAGCTCCCACCTTGGATACTGACTCACTGTGTGACCTTGGCAAAGTCACTACCCTCTCTGAGTCCCAATTTTCTGATGTAAAATGATGTAAAATCAGGAGAATAAGCCTTTAAGTGCCTACTACTCAAGGTTTGGTGAGGCTCCGACCCAACAATATGTATAAAGCATTTTGCAACCATTCAAACATAATATAAATGTCAGTTACTATTATTACCATAGGACACAACAGCTCACTGGTGCCCGAATGACAGAAGTGCAGAAATGACAAAAATTTGCGTCCTTTGTTATTTATTGATTTTGAGGAGGTGTTGGCCTGGTGTAGTAAAAGTCATCCCTGAATGTTCACCTGAGATGAGATGTCGCCCTTGCGTAGATTAGACTCACCCAAGGCTCGATGATAGATGTGACTTTGGAAACAGCCATGATGTGCTGACATCAAGCAAAGTGTAAATAGGGAGAAAGATTGATATGTTCAGTGGAGGTGTTTATCAGTGTCTAGGAAGACAACCAAAGAGAGGCCAAAGGGACGCAACGGCATGGGGCTCTTCCCATGCTCCTCTTGGCAGATGGTATTGTAGTCCTGGCAAGCAATCTACCATGGAACTCAATGAGTGTTTATTAAGCACGGCTTATACACAAGGCATGGGGTTAGGTGATGAAGACATGGTTCAAACATGAAACAGTCCCACCCTTCAAGAATCTTACATTCTACTTGGGGGAGAGAAGTTAAAAAAAAAGTCCACATGTGTATATGTGTATATAGACACACATATACACATGCATGCATGTTCATATATGTGCATATGTACTGTATGTGTGGTTCGTATTTACTTATCTAGAGATCTTTATATTATATAGGTCTATATATTATGCATTATATTGCTCTATACATTATATAGATTTCTATATTATTAGATCCAATATGGCTCTATCTACACACACATACTTTGCATGTATATATGTATAGATACACACGTATTAAATGGAATATAAAGTATTATATTATTACATTATATTATTATACATTCATAAATTTTATATTTACATATAAATTATATTGTATCTAACTATATTATTAATATTTATCTCAATGTTTATAGATTTATGTATATGTATTAATAATATAATATGTATTATATTATGTTATATAAAATATAAAGAAGATACCACTAGCTCGTGTAATCAAACATGGCCTCATGTAAGGAGCGATGACTGAGCTGTGATTTGAAGGAAGCTAGGTATTAAACGAAATTCCATAAAAGGGAGCTGGGTGGCTCAGTGATGACAGTGCTGGGCCTAGAGTCAGGAAGACCTGAGTTCAAGCATGGCTTTGGGCACTCACTATGTGATCCTGGGCAAGTCACTTAACTCTGTGTGCCTCAGTTTCCTCATCTGTAAAATTATCTGTAGAAGGAAATGGGATGTACAGAAAATCAAGAGCAGGTTAGTTTGATACAACCAGAATGCATGAGAAGGGGATTTAAATCCAGAAATAAACCCAGAGACTGAAGTGGGACCCAACTGGGAAGCTTTGAATGTCACATGTAGGATTTTATATTATATCTTAGAGAGGGTAGGGAGTCCTTTTTGCATAAGAGAGGGAGGAACATGGGCAGATATTTGTTTCCAAACGATAGTTAAGAATAATAGCTAGCGTTTATAGGGTGCTTCAAAGTTTGCAAAACACTTCAGAAAAGTAATATTTTATCCTCCAAAACACCGTGGGAGGTAGGTACTATTATTACCCCATTTTATAGATAAGGACACTGAAGCTGATGAGTTTAAGTGACTTGCAGAAGGTCACACAGCTAGGAAGCAATATAGCTCATCAGCTCAGTAAGATGTATATTAGAATGGGAGAAGACTGGAAGCAAGAAGAGCAGTCAGGCGAGGGCAGTGGTCCATGGCCAGGGTAATGGCCTAAACTTTGCCTGGGGCTGTATGAGTGGGGGGAAGTCGATAGATGTGAGAGATACTGTGGAAATAGCATCAAGAAGACTTTTTATTTTTTTGTACATGGGGGCTGAGGGGGAGTGAAGAGTTAAGGATGACTCTACTCTGAGGTTGTGAATCTGGGTGGATGGAAAAATGGTGGCACCATCAACAGAAAATGGGAAGTTGATAGATAAGATAAGTTTTTCAGGAAATTTACTGAGTTCTGCATTGGTGTGTTGAGTTTGAGATGCCTATGGGACGTTGGATTGGTGGGTTCAGCAGTCACTTGGCAATGCAAGACTGAAGTTCGGGGTAGAGCTCAGGGCTATGTAGATTTGAGAGTGATCTGCATAGAAACAGTAACTGAATCATTGGGAGTTAATGAGATCCACAAAGGAGAGTGAAGAGAGAAGGGAAGAGAGCCCTTAACAGTTAATGCTGTCCAGGGACATTCATAGCAAAGGGAAGGGGACTAACCCGATGAGATGGTGACCACATTGGTGATTTCATGGAGTCAAAGAAGGTGGTGGAGGCATAGGCACAGGGAACTTTTCAGTGTGTTGGAGTTCTGATGAGGCTGGAGAGCACTGAACTGAGCTTGTGAAAATTCGCATGCATTTGAGAATGTTGGGAATACCATAGATTGACTCCTCTTCAATTCTTTGTCTATTGCTGAGGATTCAAGATTTTGTTGTTGTTCAGTTATTTCAGTCATGTCCAATTCTCTGTGACTCCATGTAGGGTTTTCTTAGAAAAGATGCTGAAGTAGTTTGCCATTTCCTTCTCCAGCTCATTTTCCAGATGAGGGAAACCGAGGCAAACAGGGCTAAGTGACTTGTCCAGGGCCACACAGCCAGTAAGTGTCTGAGGCTGGATTTGAACTCAGGAAGATGAGTCGTCCTGACTCCAGACCCAGTGCTCTGTGCACTATGGTGCCCCCTAGCTGCCCTTACATTGGCCTACCTGGTGTCATTCATGATGTCTGTGTCCTGATTCCATGCATTTGCCTTGGCTATCCTCCATGCCTGGAAAGCTCTTTCTCCTCACCTGTGACATCTAGCTTCTCTGGGCCCTTCAAGACTCAGTGTAAACCTCCCCTTTTGCAAGATACCTTTCCTGATCCCTTCTTTCTGAGATTGTTACGTTAATGTTGTATGTTCTTTCTCTCTCTCTGTCTGTCTCTCTCTCTGTCTCTCTGTCACTGTTTCTCTCTCTGTCTCTGTCTCTTTGTTTGTCTGTCTCTGTCTCTCTCTTTGTGTCTGTCTCTGTCTCTCTGTGTCTCTCTGTCTCTGTCTGCCTGTCTGTCTCTCTCCTTCTTCCCTCCTTCTCATCCATCTACATGGTCATTTGCAAGTTGTTTTCCCCAATAGAATATGAGGGCAGGGACTCAGTTTTTGCTTTTCTTTGTATGCCTTGTACTAAGCACGGTGCCTGGCATGTAAACCCATAAGAAATGCTTGTGGACTGAAACTTGGACTTTACTTCTCATGATCCTTTCTGGCCACCACTCCTGCTTCCACTGCTCCTTGTTATGAATTTCTAGTTTTGACTCTAGTCTAGTTTCTGCACCTGACCCTGCCTCTCACTTCTAACTCTTGTCCGTACCTTGATATATCTGCTTGACTCCTGATAATGGGTTGCTGTTCTCTGTTCCTGACCATAAGTTGTGCTGAGATTCTCTTGCAATTTCTTTCTCTGCTCCCTAAGCAGGGGAAAATTCACTCAGTACCATGGATACTGTCCAGCTACGATCCTCCCATGCCTACAGGCAGGATTGGATGGAACAGTATGCTATCCACAATTGGAAAACAAAATGTACGGAAAACATATGTTACCCTGACTACACTATGCACATGGATAGGCAGACAATGAAATTATTCTATATATACATCAATTTGAGTCCTTTATGGACTAGAGATGGAATATGACCAATTGACCCATCTCCCCTCCCCCTCCACAATCCTCCTCCAACCTCATTCAAAATTGATGTAGTCACAGAAAGTAAGGGCTTAGAGGCAGCAAACTAACTGTAAAGATAAGACTTGGTTATTTCTTTTCAAAATATTAACACATTTCTCTATTAAATTGGCAAAACCATTGGCCAGGTGATAATTGACCACATCCCTGATAACCCTTTAAGAAGGCAAAATTCTGAGGTGGTACAGGCTGGGGAATGTTTTGTGGAAGAAGAGCCCAGCTTGGGAGTATTTTTAGGAAGTCTGACTCCTCCATGTATACCACAGGTCAGTGGAGCTGGGGAGAGATCATCACTCCTTGCTACTCCTCCAAATTGGCCTTGGCCATTTGAGGTTGAGCTCCTTGCTGAGAAAGATGCAATCATCTGGCAGCTTTAGCATCGGTCAGTTTGGGTGAGGTTAGACTGGAGTCAGCAGGCGACCAAGAGATGCAAACTCTTCAGGCAGACAGATACACGGAGGCAGTCACTTCAGGTTGGAAGCATCTTTAAGGAGCATGACCCCTGGCAGTAGAGAAGAGAGCTGATTCTAGACTCAAGAGAGAGCTAGCCCTGGTAATTGATCATTGAATTGTAAAGGAGACTCCAAGGGCCTCTGGGATGGAGGGTGGCAAAACTAATGGTGGTATACAGATGTGATGGGATGCTGTGTAAGAAATGAGGAAGTGGAGGATTTGAAAGACACTTGAAACGATGAAATAGATAATTTTGAAAAGATATGGAAGGATTTGTCTGAATAGATGAAGAGTGAAATAGGCAGCATGAGGAAAATAATTTAGATGACAACAACAACACAGTAAAGACCAATACTTTTTAGAGCCATGAGAACTATGATCAGTGCAATGATTATCTATAATTACCGAGGACCAATGAAAAAGCATGCTATCTACCCCCTGAGAGAAAAGTGATGGATTTGGGGAGGGGAGGGTGCAGAGTGAGACGTTTTAAAAAATGTGACCAATGAGAGAATGTATTTCATTTACTATGCAAACTTTTACAAAGGAAATTGTTTTTATTTTTTTCTCCCATGATGGGGGAGTGTATAAAGCAGAGAAAAATAGATTTCTGTTAATTAATAATAAATAATGCTTTAATTAAAAAAGAACTTTTTTGGTCACATGCATTCCCAACCTATGTGCCTCACTACCATTATGCTGTTAATGCCTACTCTTCCTACAGAAACTACATATATTTAAGGGAGAGGGAGCCCTAGTTTTTTGGGGGGATGTTTTGTAGCTCCTGCTCTTAATATGCCTTTAAAATGCCTTTGGTTTGAGCTAATTGTGTCTATTGACTGACTGTTAAGGAGAGGAGTATTGGTGGGAGCTTGTGAGCTATAATTTTAGGAGGAAAGACCCTTAGGCTCCCCTAGACCTGGAATAGCAGTTATCCTCTGGGAACCTAACCTGACAAGCCTGAGGAAGTAGCCCAGAGGGACCCCTATATATATCTATATGTCTATATCTATCTATATGTATATAAATAGATAGATATATAGATATAGACGTATATAGTAGGGCAGCAAGGTGGCACAGTGGATAGAGTGCTAGTATGGAGTCGGAAAGATTTATCTTCATGAATTCAAATCTGGCCTCAGGCACTTAATAGCTGAGTGACCCTGGGCAAATCACTTAAACTTGTTTGCCTTAGTTCCTCATATGTAAAATGAGCTGGAGAAGGAAATGGTAGAAATCACTCCAGTATCTTTGATAAGAAAATCCCAAATGGGGTCATGGTGAGTCAGACACGACTGAAATGAACAAACAACAACAAAAAAGACCTGTAGTCATTTGTCATGTCTGCCTGTATGTATATATACCAGGATTACGTGCTGCAGACAGAGAATAAGCTAGGCCCAAAGCTGAATATCAGGCCATGAAGTTGAGTGGGAAATGGGGCTGCTTTCTATGTTTCTGAATGGCCCACACTACCAAAGTCCACTCTTTGAGCATCAAGATTCTCCCAGGGATTCCACATGGGAGGGAAACATGGAGCACCTGAGTCTTAGAAGATTGGAAGCAAGCGATGGAAAGACACATGGGGCCTGAAGCTGGCTACAGCCTGCTATTGATCAGGAGTTACAAGTGAATAGTGTAACAGATGCTTTACAGACATGTGATGAACTCTAAGAGCAGCTGGGCTCAAGATGGCAGAGGGAAAGGAACAGGGGAGATGACCAGAAGGAGCTGAGCTGTTCTCCATAGCCCCTCCCCCATTTTCCATGTGATAGTCTGGGACATTTAGCCTCTTGGTGTCACCAGCACATTACTACCTCAATGGAAGACTTGACCAATATCCTTTCCCCAGACTCAGATATCAGCAGCAAGAGTCAGTATCGAGGGTTGAAGATGGTGATGTTCTGCCAGTACCCAAAGGGAAGTTTGGGCTAGGGAAGCACAATTCAGGAGCCTAGATCCCCAGGGATGAGTGAACCAGGGAGACTGAACTTTGAATATCCACAGACCCAAAGAGAACCTTACAGTTAGAAGCGGACTTCCTTGAGGGCAGGACTGGGTTTGTTTGCCTACCTTTGTATTCCCAGTGCTTAGCACAGTACCTGGCACACAGTAGGTGCTTAATAAATGCTTGTTGTTATTGCCTATGATGATGACAATGCAAACATGGGGGCTGGGGAGGAGGAACAAGGAGAGCCTGCTTCTGTTGTTTAGTGGTGGTTGGAGGAGGTTCAAGGAGAGATGAGGGGTCTGCTGGAGGAGCGAGAGGAAGAGTCAGGGCAGAATGGGGAGAAACCACAGCTTCAGGGGTAGGAAGATGCCAATTAGAAGCTGGGGGCAGGGAGGACCAGGGAAAGAGCCCTTGACCTCAAGGTAGAGGAGCTGGGTTCAAATCCTGCCTTTGTTCCTTCCCATCTGTGTGACCTTGGGGATGTCTCCTTGGTTTCCTCGTCTATACAATGAGAAGCTCAGACCACATGGTGTCTCAGGTCCATTCTTGCCCTAATCCTATGACCTCGGGAGAGGAGGCAGAGCCAGAAAGAAGATGATAGCCCCAAGGCTGGAGGAGATGGACTCAAGGGAAGCAGGAGAAAGAGTAGAGAAGCCCAAACCGAGCAAAACAAAGAGCTGGCTGAGCACATAGAACACCCCCGAAACTATGCTGAAAAGAGCCCCTCGAATGGGAAGTTGGAGTCAATGCCCCCATATCACAGATGAAGAAACTGAGGTGGAGAGAGGTGGGGTGACTTGTCTAATGAGATAATACATGTCAAGTGTTTCAGACTTTGGAGTGAGTGCTATAGGAATGAACGCTGTTATTGCCCCAAGAGAGAAATGATTTTGAAGTCAGGAAAGATTTGGTATTTTATTATATTAAGCATTTGAACTATACAGATGCCAGCTGGTCATATTAATTAGAATGATTAGAATGGAAGGCCCATCTGAATGAGAGAAAACCCTGATTTGTGTGTGTATGTCTATATACACATCACACATACATGTAGATTTCTGTTCATATATATATATTTGTACAGAACACATATGTATGTTCCCTATATAAGGCTTTGATCTATTGTACATAAAATATAGTTTTATTGCTTTCAAGGCTGCAGTGTAACTGGAACTAATTACTAGCAAAAGGGTCACCAAATAGAGGTTCTCCTCGGTTTGCTTTAATGAATTAGAAAATTAATTTGCCATCAACAGTGTCCATTTGAATAAAAACCAGTGGGCTAGGAGAGCAAACTCCATTTACAACAATCTCTCTGTCATCTTGTCTATGCTATTAATTTACTCAATAGTCCCTTTGCCTGTGGATAGAAAAGTAAACAATTAATATCACCCACATTCTCAATAACTAATTCCAAATTGCCATATTTTAAATTATTAGTAAGAAAATTAAAACTAATCACAATACTGATTCCCCCTGTCTCTCCAAAACATGTGTGTAAAAACCTAAAATGTCTAAAAAGTCAGAGCAGTTTTCAGCTTAAAATTCCACTAAGACTTTGGAATATCACGTATACATGTTGAAATTATGTATGTATATGCAGGTACATGTGTGTGTATGCGTGTATATATGTGTGTGTATAGGTATGTGTGTGCATGTATGTGAGTGTGTGCACGTGTATGCTTGTGTATATGTATATATGTGTGTGTATAGATATGTGTGTGTACATGTGTGTGTACACGTGTGTGTGTGTGTGTGTGCATAATTTTTTGGGGGAAAGGGACCAGGTGTCTGATTTCAATTGTATAGGGTGAAGTGCTGCTTACACCAGTGTGAACCTGCATTCTCTCTACAATGTATAGTCTTAGAGATCTGTCTGGGGTCTTCAGAGGTTAAGTGACCAATTCGGGGTCCTCAGAGGCAGAATTTGAACCTAGAGCTTCTTGAGTCCGAGACCAGCCTTCTAGCCACCATGACAGGCTGTCTCATTTGTTATATTAAGTGGTATGACTTCTATAATTGTATTTTCTTTAATTTTTTAATTTTTTTAGGTCTCTCTGGAGTCTCTCATCCTCACTCATGCAGGTCACTTCTGCCTTGACCAAGCTCTCTTCTTGCCCTCTTCTGGAACTTCTAGAAACATCCATGTTCCATGACTCTACATTGGGAGCTGTATCATCCCAATCCTGGTTAGCTATCTCCCAGTCTGGAGACTGATTGGTCCCACTTAAGCAAGGAGCCATCTCTTCCTTTGAAAGCTGGCATTGAATTTGCCCTGTGCTGTCCCTTCTGTACTATGCTTTGGGGTGTTGGCTAGCAGCCCCGTTGTGGGCACTGTCAGCCAGCTGCCCTTGCTGCCCATGCCTGCATCCCCACTCCTTAAAGCTTCACTTATATGAGTTAACAAAAACTCTAACAAAGGGCTATAGCTTTCATCATTTACCAGACTGGCTGATTCTTTTGGGAAACTTCCTGTAAGTCTCCAAATGACTGAAAGTAGCCCGGAAGAAGGAATTATAAAGTTAAAATATTTGGATGTTGGAATATGTCCAAATTTAAAAAAAATACTGGCTTCAGATCTTTAAGTAATATAAACTTACAACATACTGTAAAGTTGTAATCTTTTGCTTCTTAGAGTAAAATTTAATAGTCTTAAATGCAAAGTCCAACATGTATACTTGGATGTGTCTGTGATAACAGCTAGCATTTATGTGGTGTTTTACATATGCTATCTCCTCTGATTCTCCTAATAACCCTGGGAGGGAGGTGCTATTCCCTGTTTTACAGATGAGTAAACTGAGTCTGGGAGAGATAAAATAACTTACCCAGGGTCCCATAGCTAGTCCATTCCTCTAACCCAGCAAGTCCACTGCTTAGCCTATACTCCAAGAATGTCAAAGACAGAATCAAAGATAGAAACACATAATGCCAAATTAATTAAATAGCACATTTTGGGACAGCAAAGACCTGGAACAAAGTAGAAGCCCATCAATTCAGGAATGGCTGAAAAGGTTGGGATTCATTAATGTAACGGAATAATACAGAGCTGTGAGAAATGGAGAAACATGAACTGATGCAAAGTGAAGCAAGCAGAACCTCGGAGGAAAAACATATACAATATAACAGCAACAGTGTAAATAGAAAGAATAACAAACTTGAGTCACTAGTAAATGTAATGACCAAGCTTTGCCAGGAAGAAGAGATGAGAATGTAACCTCCTTCCCTCCTTTATAGAGGTGGGGAACTATGGGTAAAACATGGTATATGCTGTTTAAATCTCTTAGTGTCTTGCTTATTTTTTGCTAAACTACTTTCTTTTTTTCCGTCCATTTGATTTTACTCGGTTATAAAAGATGGTTCTTTGGGTGGGAGGGGGGAGAGCTACACTGGGAAAAGAAAGTGATCTATGGGCAAAATATATCAATACAAATTAAATAAAGAAAATCCTTTAATGCTTTCTATCTAAAGCTTTCTCATTTTGAAAACTACTATTCATTCTTTGGCTTTTTATCAGATTTTCCAATCTGATGCTAATCCTCAGGTGCTAATAGTTTTTAGCATGGCCCATCTCCGGTTTAGCATGATGTCTGCGACCTTCTGCAGAGGCTCAGTTGGGCAGACAGCTGCAGGTGCTGGTGATGGCACGGGCGGTGGGGAAGCTGGGAATGGAGGCTGGAGCAGCAGGAGGGAACATAAGATAGGGAATTTTCCACTCCATGAGTCCTGAATCCATAGAATAAGGAAGTCTTCCTGTACGCTGAACGCAGAATTCAGAGTCACATCATGGGATGAGAGGGTTTGTTTGCTTGCTTGCTTCTCTTTTTTTCTCTTCTATTTATGGTAATCCTGTTTATATGACCTTTTTCTCTACTCTTTGAAAACTATGGGTGGAGAAGGTTTAAGGGTTGAAAGAGAAAAGAAAAAAGCACCTCATTTTAAAACAGTAACCGAAAGGGAAGTATTCTTTTCCATTCTTTAAAATTTCCGATGTCATTTTAGCTTTTTACATAAAATATTTCATTTGACACCTAGCATAATTTACATTTAAATCATCACTTATGCCAAAGGAAAAGACTTTAAAAAAACCCCTGCCTCCTGGAAAACAGCAGTTGTCTTGGCTGGTGGTAGTCCACCACCTGCCCATTCTGGACCCGGACTCTCCTCTGATTCCATTGCTGATCATTTCAGTAGGACCAGAGATTACGCAAGGGATTTCAGAGGCTACCTGGTCCATCTTCCTCATTTTACAGAGTGGGAAACTGAGGCCTAAGGAAGTATGCAAGGGTGCACAGGTAGCAAGTAGTAGCAGCAGGATTTGAACCCAGAGCATCTGACCCCAGAACCACTGGTCTAGTTTTTGTTTTGCATTGAGATACAAAGGAAAAGTATAAGACACATTCCCTAACCTTCCTTAAAGATCTGCAGCCCAGGAGTCCTGTAAGACGTGTGCCCAATGTAAATGAAAGGTGGCAAAGAATGTTTTCAGTATGGCTTCAACACCTTACCGATGAACTGATTGTGATGCTGTAGGAATTCAGAGGAAGGAAAACTCACCTCCACCTCTTTGTTTTTATCCGGGAAGACTTCCTAGTGGAAGTGACCTTTGAGTTAGGGCTTAAAGGATGGTTGGGAATATATACACATATATGTGCGTCTATGTGTATCTATATACATGTCTCTCTACATGTATGTATGTCTACGTGTGTGTGTTTATATGAATACAGGTATATGGTGTACACACGTGCACTCATATACAGGTATATACACGCATCAATTACACAGTACATATGTACTTTTATTTACACACATGTATAAATGCCCGTATGCGCGTATAGGTATATATTACATACATATGTACACAGGAAGCTAGATAGTACAGTGGAAAAGGTGCAGGGCTCAGAAAGACTGACTTCTGTCTGCCTCAGCTTCCTCAACTGTAAAATGGGGAGGAGAGCCGCATCTCTATCACAGAGCTGTTGTGGGGATCAAATGGGATCATATTTGTAAAGTGCTCAACACAGCACCTGCCACATAGTAGGTGTTATATAAATGTGTATTCCCTCCACTATATATCTATATATGTATATGTATACATGTATGTATGCATAAACATATATGTGTGTGTGTGGCTATGTACACACACATATATGTAGTGAATGACAAAGTTAGATAAATATATCGGTGCCTTGGCTGCACAACATAAGTTCCTTTAGGACAACAAAGACTTTTGACTTTATAGCTAGAGCGCTAGGCCTGGAGTCAGGAAGATGAGTCTTCCTGAGTTCAAACCGGGGCTCAGACATTTACTAGCTGTGTGATCCTGGGCAGGTCACTTCACCCCGTTTGCCTCAGTTTCCTCATTTGTAAAATGAGCTGGAGAAGGATAATGGCAAACCACTCTAGTATCCCTGCCAAGAAAACCCCAAATGAGGCCATGGAGAGTCAAACACGACTGAAAACAACTTAACAATAACAATCTCCAGTGCTTAACATGATGTCTGACACATAGTAGGTGCTTAATTTTCTGTTGATTGATTTTTCCCTATAGATCTGTTTTATAGGAGATGAGAGTTAAGAAACACAGAAGGGAAGATTTGACCTCTACCTTATGGGTGTGGTACTGGATGGTACCGGACTCCTGTGATGTGTGTGAGAGCTTTTCTCTTCCAGAAGGAATTCTGATTCCCATAACTAAAGGAGGGAGGGCCAAGTGTGGACCTTCTTGATTTAGTTAGTTTTGATTGAACTGAGCCTTTAAGCAATAAATTAACAGAAACATACAGGCCTCGTGGGGAGGCCTATCAAACTCTCCCATTACTGTCTGTCTAGACTCTTTTGCCTAGTTCTTTGTTCATTTTCTCCAGTAGGAAAACAAAGCAAAACAAACAAAAACAAAACAAAAAAAACTAGAAAACTGAACAAAGCCAACCAACAAATGAATGAATGAACAAATAAATAAACAAATGGAGGAATGAATGAATAAATACCTAAGTAAATAGGAACTTTTAACCCAACCTCCACAGGAGGGCACTGTCGTGTGCCTGTGTTCTAGGCTGTAACTGGAGCAAGGATCAGCTGGATGTTTGGAAGTGTTGGGACCTTTCCCTAGATTAGAAAATCACACAACTCAGAGGGGCAGATTTTGTACAGGGCTATTACCTTTGGGAAAGAGTTAGTAGAGAAAATTCAGTCTCTCTCCAGGGGGCCAATACAGGAGCCATGAGTTGTCCATAAACCTGGTTGAATGTTGGGTTTGAAGATCACAAAATCTCCAAAGGGAGAAACTTACATAATAGTTCAGAATAAAATGAAACTCCCTGGAACCCTTTAGGGACAGTGGACCAGAGGGAAAAAGATGATGCCCAGACTCTCAGAAATACCTTTCTTCCATAGAGGGAAACACAAGTCTAGTGTGGTAAATGCACAGAAGTAATCAAAACCTGTCTGCTAAAGGGCATTTCCCAGACTGGCTAATGAGGCTGAAGAGAAGGCTGTTCCCAAGTGACTTCTCTGGGAGTGGGAAAGGCTGAGTTTGGGGCAAAATGAAGATGAAACTTAGGCCCCATGCCCTGATATTCAGTCACATTGAAACAGCTTGGAATGTGCCAGGGGACCAATATAGTCAACATTTTACGTGGAGGATCAATCCTACATTCATTTAAATGGATTCATTTAAGTCAGTGGACATACAGAATTTATGTATTTATTTGTTGTATAATTCTGAACTGAATGCATTATTAATCTGATAGCACGTCAAATATATTACAAAATGCTCTAAATGTTATATCTATATCCATCTATCTAGATCATCCATATCTAAATCTTTCCAGATTGTCACATACCCTTTCAGGTGCTGTACACTCCAGACAAACAGGTTTACTTATTGTCTTCATATACAAAAGTCCATCTTCCGTGTCTGACTTTGGATGAGCTGTCTCTTGCGCCTGGAATGTTCTCTCTCTACCTCTCTTCAGAGTTCTTCTCAGGTGCTACCCAAAAGGCCTTTCCACATTGCCTCATTTGCTAGTGCCCCTATGGATATCTTCATATACAGATACTTAAAAATATATATTACTATCTTTCTTCTCTCTCTCTCTCTTCCTCCCTCTTCTCTCTCTCTTCCTCCCTCTTCTCTCTCTCTCTCTTCCTCCCTCTTCTCTCTCTTTCTCTCTCTCTCTTTCTTTCTTCCTCCCTCTTCTCTCTCTCTCTTCCTCCCTCTTCTCTCTGTCTCCGTCTCTCTCTCCTCTCTGTTTCTTTCTCTTCCTCTTTCTCTGTCTCTGTCTTTTCTTTCCCTCTCTCCCTCTCTTTCTTACATACACTTGTCTGAGAACATCTTGTCTCAAGTTAACTCCTTGAGGGCAAGAATAGTCTAATCTGGCATATTAGTTGTTTTGCAGTCATGTCTGACTTTTCATAACCCCATTTAGGGTTTTCTTGGCAGAGATATTAGACTGGTTTGCCATTTCTTTCTCCAACTCATTTTACATAGAAGGAGATGAGGCAAGTAGGGTTAAATGACTTTCTCAGGGTCACACAACTAGTAAGTATCTGAGGCTTTTGAATTTGAATTCAGGAAGAGGCGTCTATCCACTATCTGGTCTCTCTATCCACTATGCCACCTAGCTGCCCACAGTCTGGCACATAGTAGGTGCTTGATGATTCAGGGATGGGTACTCAATATCAAAATACTGAAGATGGATATTTTACCAGTTTTCCTTAATGAACATTGGCTTTTTATCTCAATGTTCCCACTTGTGACCTTTTGGTCATACTTTGCTGACTTGGATCAGCCAACAACTTTAAGCCTGGTATGTCACTTACTGGGTGTGATCATTCCTTTCCAGAGAGGTATCTGGTGCATTATAAATAGCCCTGGGCTGAGAGCTAGAGGACCCAGCTTCAAGCCCCAGCTCTGCTACATGTGAGACTTTAGACCAGTCCCCTTTTCTCTTTAACCCTCAGTTTCTTCATCTATGAAATGAGATGGGTCAACTCAATGGCCTTTATTGTCTCTGCCAGTTATAAATCGATGATCATATTAGAAGTGATATGTGGCTATTGTATGGAAGCTATGAGGAGAGAGGGTGGGTACCCATACAGCTTCTCTAAATGTATAGACATGATGGGCAGGTGCCATGCATGGATAGATAGTTTTCCAATCTCTCTGGCCCACCCCTCTCGCGCCTTCCCTTGCCTATCTCCAAGAGGGCTATCAAGCTAGAACTGTATCTCTGCCCCCTCACATATTGGTAGTCTAGGGGTAAGGGGTTGGTTGAAAAGCAAAGCGGCTTCCACGGTGATTCTTAGAGATGAGGGCAACCTTTAGCTTCCATTGAGTCACCAGCTCAGGCAGCTCAAGGCTGTAGGGTCCGGGGCCCAGATCTCAGGTTGCCTGACTCAGTGCAATGCACCTTCCAGCTGCCTCCTCATTTCCCTCAATCCTGGGGATAAAACCTGAGTTAGACTAAGCAATGATTTATGGCAATCCCCTATTAGTGAGACAAGTACTTAATTGTAACTGGGTGTCTATCGTTCATTAAATCTTGCTCTGATTGCATATCCTGTACAAATATATCATTTATTTTAATATTAATGAATGTTTATGCTTACTTGTCTTAATGAAGAGTAGTACTGCCATACCAAAAACAGAGAAATAAAAGGAGTGGGGCAGGCTGGGAGGCCTTGAAGGTTCCATCCAGCCAAAGCATTTGCCTTTTGACTGGAGGTGTGGTTTTGTGGAAAGAATGTTGGATTTTCAATCAAAGGACCCTGCTTTCAGTCCTGGTCCTCCCCAAGTCACTTAACCTCTTTCGGCTTCCTTTTCCTCACCCTTTGTGCTTGAGCGCTTGGTGAGGGCCTGATTGGTTGTTTGAGGGGGTTGTCCTTAATGACTTCCATGGGGGACCCTTCCCACTCTCAGTTTGGGGTTGTGGAGAAGGGCCTGAAGGTGGAGCCAAGAAGATCTGTGCTCATACCCTGCCTCAGATACTTCCTGGCTCTGGGCTGGTAGGGAGGTCAATTAGCCCCACTGGGCCTCAGTTCACTCGTCTGTAAAATGAAGCCGCTAAGGTCCCTGTAGACATAAATCTATAATTCTATGAACAGGTAACTACAATCTTCTAAAAACTCTAGCACTGATAACATGTAACTCTTTTTTTAGCATCCATTATTTTATTTTATTTTTTATATCTAACTCTTAAAAGAGATCTTTTGCACTGTTCAGATACCATTTAATTCTTAAGGGGAAGCTAGGTGGTACAGTGCTGGGCCTGGAATCAGGAAGACCTGAATTCAAATCTAGACTCAGATCCTTACTAGCTGTGCGACCCTGGGTGGGTCACTTAACCTCGTTGGTCTCAGTTTCTTTATCTGTAAAATGGGATAATAACAGCACCCTCCACCTCTAGGTTGTTGTGAAAATCAAATGAGATAATATTTGAAGTACAGTGCCTGGCACATAGGAAGCACTATATAAATGTTAGCTCTTATTAAACATAATAATTATAAATTATCCTTATTATTAGCAGTGGTGTTGAGGGTTCAGCCTCTGAAGACCATGGATCCTAGTCCTATGGCCTCCTAGTATCCAAATCCTGATTCCAGTGACCCACCATTTTCAAAGCTCTAAAATTAATATTTAAGACTCTTTTTGTAACAGATGCTAATGCAAATTATGCTTACAGGGATTGATAAAACACTTTTCCTTCTTTCTACTAACATTCCCTAATTATACTGTGATTTAAGTAGTTTATATATAGAGAAATGAATGTGGAAGAGAAGAAAAGTAGCTGTACATTAACATTCAGAGGAAGTGCTTCAACCATCTAATTTTGCAGCCCAAGTAGATATTTTTAAATATTACCTGTCAGATATTCCAAATGATTTCAGTTTATTTTGTATTGAGTCATGGCGGTGATGAGCCAGCTTAGAGACTGTCCCTGATCAACACAGATGAACATTATAGAAAATATAGACCAGAAATGGAATGCCAATTTAAAGAAAAAAACCATGTCTACCTTCTGTCCTCTCCAAATTATTCTCAATCCATGTGAAAATCATTTTTATAGAGCTGCTATTTGGAGCGAGCCATGGATGAAAACAGACTTTGCTAGCTATTTTCTTTCCCTAGAGAGAAATACTGTGAATCGGGGTTTGGTTGTACTTTCTTTGAACTCTGGGGCTCTTGGAGATGCATTTCAATTAACTTAAAACAATTTTTAATTTATTTCCTCAGTGTATGGTGGAAAAACAGTGGAAATATTACTATTAGACAAATTATCTTTCTGAGAAATATGTGATGGCAATCTCTAAGCCTTGGTAGGCAGGCAGTTTGATTAATTCAACAATTTAACAAATCTTTCCTAAGCATCTGAGCTATCTGTAACTGGAGTCATTTGAAAGTTTAAGGTCTCTGTAAACTCAAAGGAACAGAGCTTTCCGCCCCTCCCCTTTCCCTTTCGTATCTGTTGGCTTTTTCCTCCCTCAGGAATTTTATGCCTGTAACTCGATAGTCTACGTGTGGGTGCAAATAGCTTTGTTTTTCCAAGGGACCTAGAGGTTCAATCAAGATTCATTAATGTAATAATTATAATTCTGCTGGAGAGGTACTGTGGTATGGCATACATATTTTCCCTTTGAAATTATCTTGTATGTGCTTTGTGAAATTTTTGCGTATATACTTATATGTTCATGGCATTTCTCCCAATAAAGTGTAAGCTCTTCGAGGACAGGTAGCATTTAACTTTCTTCCTTCGTATTTCCCAGGCATGGTTCTTGGCACATAGTAGGAATTTAGTTAATCCTTGCCTGCTAATTGGTAGAGAGCCAGCTTTGGAGACAGGAAGATCTGGGTTCAAGTGTGACACATTTTGTGTGTGACCCTTGGTAAACCACTTAATCTCTCAAATGTTTTATATTACAGATGAATGGCTGATCTGCATTGGTGAAGGGTGTTTCCACACCGGGAGCTCTTCATGTCAATGGGATCACAAGTCTGTACCCCTCAACACACGCAAATATATTTTATAAAAATTCACTTATAATAGCACTTTCTGTCTCACAGAACAAAATATTAGCCATCATAACTTTTATGATTAATCCTGTGATTTTGGGTAGCAGTAACATACTGACAATATTGAGTGTCTTGTTTGAGATGGCAGCCAGTCAGCTCCTAAAACTTACTGTGATTATGGCATTCAGAAGTAAATTAAATATTTGAACCTTTGTTTTTCTTTTGCTCCACACCCATAAAGGTCATTTTTATGACCAAATGACTTTCTGTAAACTTAACAAAGTGGTTGGAAAGCAGAAACATATGAACAAAGTGATTACTGTGAATTTTTTCTTTCTTTCTATTTGGCAGTTTTGTTTGTTTATAATGAATTGGAAATCAATTTTTGTGCTCCTCGAAGATCAGGAGGGGAGAGGGAGAAATTAACATGCTTTGTGAAAAATGGAATCCCATCAGCCTAATCTAATTTATTTTTGTGACAGGTGACAAGGCTGGGAGAGATAGTGAAACAATAGATGTACTGTATCTTGACTTCAGAAAGACTCTGGTTTCAAATCATATTATATGTGCAACACAAAACTGGAAAAGTGTTTTCATTCAAATTTTGTGGTTTTGATTCCTTCACACTTCCCCTCCCCCCACTCCACCCCACAGGGAACTGACTAAGTCTTGGTCTAAAAGGTGAAGAGAGACTCCCATAGCCATGGGAGAAACTCAGATCTTTGCTGAAGGTACACAGTATTTGTTTTCTTATGAATATATTAGATTTTTCTTGTTTAGCGAAATCAGGATAATTCTAAGCCAACCTGTAGGGGTGCAATGGGCCTTGTGAATCCTATAACCCTGTGTCTTTGGTCACCAGCTAGAGTAGGATACCAGAAGCATCACCTAATCCCCAGAGGCTCTCTTCCCTCCTGAATCATCTAAGCCAATTAGCCTAAATGCTTGGGCTATTCTTTCAATCCTTGGCATCCTTGTCCTCTTTTTCTCATTTCCTGCAAAACCCAGAAAGCCCAGGGTGATTTCTCCTTTCTCCCCAAAGTCTAACTTGATAACAGCAGCTTGTGATCACCTGACTTCCTATTATCCTTAGGGTGTGTATCAGAGTGCTTAGCATTGAAGTATTTGCTAATTGCCTTACTTATGTCATATTTTCTCAACTAGATTATAAACTCATTAAGGATGCAAATGGAATTCTACCCATCTTTTTTATTCTTCATGGTCCCCAGGAGAGTGTGCAACAAGTATTTTTTAAGTACCTACTATGTGCGATTAACTGTACTAAGTACTAAAGATCTGGGTCTGATAAGTACTCCTTGGGCAATTCATTCATCTGCAAGACTAACCTCCTGTCACACTTTGGGGATTTTAAAAATTTTTTTAATTCTGAATTTTAATTGTCCTGTGCTGGGGAATGCAATAGCTACTAGCGGGCAGAATCCTGCCATGTTTAACCTGAACGCCACAGTTATCAGTCTCAGAAACCAAAGGGAATTTCTGACACCAGGGGATACTTAGCTTGGGGAAGGAAATAATTTTGCAGATGGGAAGGTGGGGAAGAAGATGTGGTAAGATGTCTTTAAGTATGCAAAAGGCTGCCACAAAGAAGAGGGATTAGTCTTGTTTAGCTTGGTCCCATGGCACAGAACCAGGCACAATTCGGGGAGGTTGCACAGATAAGTTTAGGTTTGATGGCGCTCTCTGAAAGGGAACCAGTAGGGTGCAGTGGGAAAAGAACTAGAGTTCTTTTCCCACTGCAGAATATATTAGCCTACTCCTGGGAGAGTCACATGACAATTAGCCCAGATGAATATCTATAATGATTTTCACATGGATTGAGAATAATTTGGAGAGGACAGAAGGTAGACATGGTTTTTTCTTTAAATTGGGTTCGAATAATGGTACTGTCACTGTGTGATCTTGGAAAAATCACTTGACCTCTCTGGGTTTCAGTTTTCTTATCTACAAAATGAAGTGGGTGGTTTCAGATCTAGACTCTGGATGACTTCCAGCTCCATTACATCTTTAAATCTATGATTCAAAGTAGGTCATAGAAGTAGTCTGTCCCCCCTTAGAGCAAATGAGAGATTTGTAAAGTGCCTGGTAGGTGCTTAAAAAAATGCTTGTGTCTTCCTCCCTCCTCCTCCTCCTCCCTCCCTGGCTAGAGTCCTTCAAGCCAAGGCTGCTTGTCCCCTCATTAGGTACAGTATGGTTTGGGTTGGACAAAATAACCTCTGACCTCCCTTCTACTCCTTTGAGTACTTTATTCTAAAGCACTATGGAAAAACAAAGGGAGACAACAGAATTTCCCAAATCATTTCGAAGCTGTTTTTCTTCCAAGAAGACACACAAAGAAGCAGTGATAGGCATGGACGACGAGACTGAAGGAAACAGTTTCTAAAAATTTGAATAATGCCGAAAATGGTGTTTTGGTTTTCAGAAACAAGACGCGTGAAATAGACAGTCCAGAGCAAAACACACAGAGAAGGCGGATCCTATTTCTAAGCGAGGCCACCCTTTCTCTAAAGTTCATTCATTTCCGGAGTCTGTATTTAGGGTCTGGCTTCCCTCACTATAAAATCTCATTCTGTCAGAACTTGGAGAAGGCTGGGAGATTTCTAACTCCTTCACCACCTTGTAGATTATATCCCCATCTGCCTTCTGCTCTGGTTTCTCTTATTCTTCCTTTCCCCCACCCCCAACTCTATTTTCCCTTGTGTTTCCCTGTCCTGGACTATCCCGATGCAAAAGATTATTAGTGAATGACTGGTATTGTTGTTTTTATCAACCAATTAGAGTGGTGTTTGTTTTCAGTTAAAGAAGCTAGAGTGTAAAAACATCTGAGGTCTCTATTAGTTTCTTATGCTCATAAGAGGATCCCACAAACATTGACAGGCAGCTATGTGACAGACCACACAGAGCCACAAAGACCTGAGTTCATATTCTGCCTTAGACATTGGCTTAGCTGGGTACCTCCCTCTGTTGCTTTGAGGGTCTAATGAGAGAAGGTCCACAAAAAGCTTTGACGAATGTGAAATGCTATGAAATACCAGTTACTCTTGTTATTAACATTAATAATAACCACACTTTTCATAACAAGAGAGATGCCATGGTGTAGTGGGTAGGAAGCTGGTCTTGGAGTCAGGAAGACCTGAGTTCAAATTTGCCTATGTGGCTATACGCAGGAAGATCTGAGTTCAAGTCTGGCTGTGTAGCTATAGACAAGGGACTTCACCTCTCTGTGTTCCAAGCAACTCTCCAAGACTAATTTTCAGAGAAGGTACCCATCTGCACTGGTCGGAAAAGTTCCTGACCGAGAGCTCCTTATGATGATAAATTCCTAGGTCTGTTCAAACGAGTAAAATCATAAAAGCACCTGGATGATTTGTTTTCCCTTTTGTAAAAAGGAAGGGCAATCAAAAAATCACTTTAAAACATTTTTGTTTATACTCAGCGATGGTAGGAATGTATATTGGTACAAAATTGGATCAGTGGTCAGTTTAGTAAAATGGATTGTGGTCCATTTATACATGGAATCAAGCTCCACAGACATAGTCTCAAACTCATCAGTGATGACTCGCTGCTATTGATATCAAGGTCATTTACTAACTGAAAATCGAATCAAATTTACAGTATTTTTTATAGCAGCATCATGAGGAGACTGGATAAAGAGTATCTTGTAGTCACACCTCAATCAAAGCTGGAGCTATCTCAGTAAGACTCATTCTATCCAAAAGGGCCAAATATTTGGAATCAAATCAGTTAATGGTTAATCCAGTTCTAAGCTTTTGTTCCATATAAATTCAAACAATATGTGTGTTTGTTTGAAATGATCTCTGGTCAGAAGACCTCCAGCACTTGAAAGATGTATTCCCCTGGAAAAGATTCTGGGGATTTCTTCTGGCTGACTGTCCCAACTGTCTTCTGTAACAATTTGTAGGGATAAGGGGAATGAAAGCAACCATAAATCCATCCAATTCCAAGTTAACTGTTGCATGTTAAAACATTTGCAACATCTATCCATTCTGAATTTATGGAAACGAATTTCAAATCCTGAGCCTGATCCAAATTCCTAGAGCACACCAACCATAAAAGGTATACAAATCTTTTGCAAACCCATGTGGAGAAATCTGATAGTTAGGACTCTGAATTCTAACCTAGGCATGTGGAAGTTCTGGCATCAGGAAAGGGATCGTGTAATCGAGGATGAAAAGACTATCAGCCTGGGAAACTGAAGACCTTGGTTCTGCTGCCAGTGAAGCACATAAAAGGGATTTCATAATCAAATGGGCCTTTTCATAAAGATAACTCATTTTCTAAGATAAGGAAGTCAGAGGAGGATAACAATAGCAATATGTATTTGTAAGGGACTGGAGAAACACTCCAGGAACTCAAGCAGATAAAAATTGAAATACGAATGCTGTTTGAGCCTGAGTTAAAAAAAAAAAAAAACTTTTTGATAATGAATATTACTGAGTGCTATCCTTCACCTGTCTATATCCATCAGGAAAAGGGTTTCATTAAAATGTTAAGCCTGTTTGGCAGATTAACACTTCCATTATGCGTGATTTCCCAATCATATAGAGAAATTTATTTGGGTTTTCTCTTGGTATATGCTGAGCTCTCCATATTGTATCCATATATCGTTATATCTTAGAGACCTTTTCTCTGTGGCAAGGAATTGCAGGGTAGAAGAGCTGGAAGGGACCTTGAGAGACCAACTTTCTCACGTTGCAGAGGTAATTGTAGTTTAGACAATTTCTGTTCTTGCTTCAAATAGGGCCTTACATTGACATCTTATGAAAAAATACAACAGGTTGTTATAAGTTGTTAGGCTCACATCCCATGCTAAAATCTGCATTTACTTTTCCAAACAACTGAATTATTAGCAAGGTGAGATTGTAATCATGGGAAGATGTTCTAAGCAGATATAAAACCATATTAAATTATGGTTGTTTTAGCTAGAAATTCACAGAAGGGAAACAAGTAGCTTCAAAAAAGTAATATTCAATGTATGAAAATGGGACTCTATAATATTTAGACTTTTAACTTCATAGCTCAACTTTAGACCATTCATCCATCCATCCATCCATCCATCCATCCATTTGTTCATTCATTCATTCATTCATTCATTTCTTTGAGAGAGAAGGTGAAGCTTAGATTTCATCAGACCACTGTGTCCTGGCTTGGATTGATGTCAGTTTGTATCTAACCCAATTCTTGGTCACCATAGCTTCAGTGCAGCACTTAGCATGGCTTTCCTCCATGCTTCCCAACACATTGGTGGTTTTCCTGTTCATAAGCTTTTTAAATGAATAGGATGTTTTTCCTTCTTGCTTTGCTGTACTCGGGAAATCATCGGGTGGAGTCTACTGACAAAGAGCCTGAAGTTGCAGCTGCTCTTCTCAGAAGTGAATGGTGCTCCACATAGTGGTCACAAGCCCACCAAAGACTTCCACTCTTTCCACCATTTTCCTAGAGGTTACCTCATCAATGCACGGCAGGCAGACAGACACATGGGAAATGGAGTCTTTGTTCTCTTTTAATGAATGCTTTAGCTTTGAGTCCAGGAATTCTGGGAAATGTAGTCATTTTCCTATCATTCATCCCTGTTTCACGCTCTACTGGTTAAAAAAATATGTAGTCCCTACAAATTGTACTGTGGATGCTTATGCTTTGGGTACACATAATGCAGAATATATTAGCCTACTCCTGGGAGAGTCACATGACAATTAGCCCAGATGAATATCTAGGTAGAATGATAATATGGAAAAATTGCTGGATATCGCCCCGAGAGAAACCAAGGTTTGAATCCCATCTCTCAGGCATACTAGAATATCCAACCATGGGTAAGTCCTTGGCTTTCTTCTGCTGTAGCTTCTTCATCTGTGAAATGTGGAAAATTATGTATCTGTAGTTTATTTTCCCAGGCTTGTTGTGAGGGTCAAATGATATGTGTAAATTGCTTTTCAATCTTTATATAAATGTCATCATTATTTTTATTATTAGGACACAAGCACATACATTTGATTGAGTCCCCTTCAAGAATTTATTAAATGTCTACTATTTACAAGGAATTAATAGTGTATGCTTGCATATTGCACAACACGCATAGGCCGCATGAAGGCACATAGCCTATAACAAGAAGGGAGGGAAAGGAATAAGCATTTATCAAGCACCGACTGTATGCCAGACACTGTCCTAAGTGCTTTACAGAATACTGTCTAATTTGATCCTCACATCAACCTTGTGAGGTAGGGGCTGTTCTTATCCCCATTTTATAGTTTAGAAGACTGAGGCAGACAGAGGTTGAGTGACTTGCCCAGGGTCACACAGCTAGCAAGTATCTGAAGTAAGATTTGAACTCAGGTCTTCCTAACTTCAGGTCCAGTGCTTTATGAACTGTGCCACTAAGCAGGTGATCAGATATCAGATTGCACATTATAGAACATATGTACATTCTAAGATTTATTGTGCCCCATCTGGCCACCCGTATGAGGACCTCTCTTGTGATCCCAAGGGTGTGTCATGTCAGGGTAGTCACTGAATGAAGAGTCCTGATACTTCTGCCCTCTCATTCTTTGAAACTGCTGAGGATGGGTTGGCATTGTCAGATCCGCTGGGCCACGGTGCCATTTCTGGGCCCACGGATGACCCGGGCTGAGTCTCGTAAGGCTTTCTCAATCCCTAAGGGATATAAGGGCTGGTGATATTAGATGAAATCTCATGCTTCTCACATGTATCTGCTGTGCCTTCCCTCCCAAACTACTTTATATTTACTTATTCTGTGTTTATTTGATGTGCGTGCGTGTGTGTGTGTGTGTGTGTGTGTGTGTGTGTGTATGTGTAGATAGATAGATAGACAGAAAGAGTCTTCCTTATTAGGGTGTAAGTGCCTTGAGAATAGGGAGTATCACCGTGATTGTATCTCTGTCCCTGGTACCTAATAGAGTATCTAGGACACCATAAGCGCTTAACAAATGTGTGCCGATGTACCGATTGATCAGGCCAGTGGAGCCTGTTCTACACCAGCTCCAGAGCCTTCTCTTGACCCAAGTGTCCAAAATCATCAAAAAGGACTTTGTTGCTGTGGACTGGTATGTTTTGGGTAGCATTTTTTACCTTTTAAAACTTATTCCAAGCTACTCCCCATCATCTACTTTCTATTCCAGTGAAACTGGCATGCTTGCCTTTGTCCCATACATGACATCCCAAAGTACATCCTGGTGCCTTTGGCTAGTAGGATTCCTTGCTTTTTTCCAAGCCCATCTCAGGCACCTCCCCGTATGTATGGCCTTTCTGATTCCCTCTAGTTATTAGCACTAACTTCTCTTGAAACTACTTGGTATTACTTCTTTTATATTTTATATTGACTTACCTGGTTGCATGTTGTAAATCCCAGTAAAGTATAAGCTTCTTGAGGGCAGCATTTGTCTTTGGATGCCCAGAGGCCAACGTGGTACTTTGCACATAGGAGATTTTAAATACATTTCTGTTCAATCAATCAACAAACATTTCTTAAGCCCCTTCTGTGAGCCAGGCACTGTGCTAAGCATTGGGGACGCACAAACATGAAATAGTCCCTGCCCCCAAGGAGCTTACTTTCTAATGAGGGAGACCACATGCACTCATGTAAATATAGAGAGGATATAAAAAAAATACCTACCAGGTAATTTGAGGGAGTGGTGCTATCACTGGAGTCAGAAAGACTCATCTTCCTGAGTTCAAATCTGGCCTCAGACACTATCTGTGTGACCCTAGGCATGTTACTTTGCTCTGTTTGCCTCAGTTTCCTCATCTGTAAAATTAGCTAAAGAAGAAAATGTCAAACCACTCAGAAGAGCCCAGATGGGGTCACAAAGAGTCAGACACGACTGAACAACAACAAGTCTGAGGAAGGAAGGAGCTACCTTGTTTAAGCTTCTGTTTTATTGTCAAAGACAGTACTACCCTTCTAATCCCTCATTATCCCCTGTCCCTCGCTAACTCATCAGTGGTCAAATCTTGCTGTTTGTCCCTTTGCAGCATCCAAGCTCTTCACTCCTCACTGCTCCAACCTTAGTCAGACCTTCCTCATCTTTTGCCTAGATTATTTCTGCAGCCTCCTCTTTGGACCCCCTTCCCTCAAGTCTCCCCCATTCCAGTCCATCCTACACGTCTTCGGCACCTGTGCGACCCTGTGACTCCCCTCCTGAATTAACTCCGATGGCTTCCTATTGCCTCTAAGATTCAATGGCTTTTACAGCCCCGTACAACCTGGCGCCACAGATCTCTCAAGTCTCCTTGGACATGACTTCCCCTTCCGCACTTTGTGATCCAGACGAATCAGCCTGTTTACTCTCTGCTCCATCTCCCTGCCCTCCCTCTCCTCTAATTGGAGAGACAAAAATGCAACCCCCCAGGTACAGATCAGATCCATACAGAATTGATAGGAGATGACCTCGGAGGCGAAGGCGCTAGCTTTCCAAATATTCCACCTCTCCTCTGGCCACATCCACAGAGCAAATGTAGTTCAAGACAAATGTAGTTTTGATGTGTTTCACCCTCCCCCATAGAGCTAGCAAACATTTCTAGGATTGTGTGTTTAGCAGTCATGCAAATCCTTAAATAAGGAAGAGTTGGTTGTTGGTCCCTACTCCATGCTGATTAGTTTGTAAACCCTGCTCTGGGAGCTTTGCCACTCCATATTCATTAAGCTCCATTTGCCAGCACTGTGAGAGCCATTAGGACCATGGGCCAGCAGAAGACATGAGGAGCTCTGAAGGAAATCACGGCCCCTCATCTACTCCCACATGATTTTCTTGATCAAGCACGGAGTTAGTTGGCCACAAGTCACTTTGTTATTTTCTGCCCGTGGTGTCAACGGCGCTGATGCGCGAGTGTAATTCGCAAGGAAAGCTGCCTGGTCCTGTAGCCTGAATACCAATCAGGAGGCCTCTTTCTCAGCATGTTGGTTCTCCTTTGATTGACTCTTCACTTCCATGCTTTTCTGCACAACGCGCCTGGCTTGCAAATTCTCGGCCATCTGTCAAACACTCAATGGTCCTTAAGGCTGCTGCTACAATCAGACCTGAATGCTACGGAAACATCAGCAGGTGGTTGAGCATTGAAGGATTCTGGCCAACATCTTCACAAAGGGGTGGGGATAGGGAGAGCAAAAAGACAGGAGCAAGGCAGCCCCCGTAATCTGCACGGTGCTAGCATCTGCCTCGTCTGGTTTTGGATTAGTGGTGTGGGCTACGTATTCCCCAAAGAACTATTGGCTAAGGCTTCCTCCCCCCCCCGCCCCCGCCCCGCCCCCGCCCCAAATAGGACCTGGTGGCCGTGTGTTTGGACAACTCTCGCACCCTCTCCATTGCCGATGATAGTGGCACAGTTACTGTTTATGGTGTTGAGTGTTAAGCCTCCAAGACTGCAATTCAATTCAATAAGCACCTATTAAGCACCTACTGTCTCCCAAGCTCTGGAAAGCTAAAAGCCAAAAATGATGGAGTCCCTGCCCTCAAGAGGCTTGTACTCTGCTGAGGAGAAACTAAATGGACACAGCTAAGTGAGTATAAAGTTTAAGGAAAATAAATCTAAAGTAATTTTGGGTAGGGGGGAGCATTAAGGAGTGGGAGAATCATTTAAGGCCTTTCATCTGAGGTTCCATTTGAGCTGGTCCTTGAAGAGAGATAGGGGTTCCAAGAGGTAATGGAAAGCAGAGAGGGCATTTCAGGCACAGGGCACAGCCTATACAAAAGCATGGAGGAAGGAAATGTACTGTGCGGGGAACAGCAAGCCAGCTATCAAGGGAACAGGAAGGAGAATAAGAGGAAATTTATGGAGAACAGTAGGGAGACCATCAAGATGGCAGTTTACATTTAAGGAGGGAATGATTTCCTCTCCTGATAATTTACTATGTAGTAAATCATGATCTCCAGGATAGGATTGACTCAGGGGTATGCTAGAGTCAGCTCCAAATGGCTCCCAAGAGCTGAGTGTTAAATTTTCAATAAGAACATTTAATCTCAAAAACTGACGGGTGCTATCAGTCAGGACTTGATTTATTGTTATGTTGATTTTTCTAGGTAGGAAAATGATGAGGAAAATGCTAATTCTGGAGATTAAACTTAAAAGTGGGTGGTACAGTGTTTTTTATCGAGAGCCAGTTGTTAAACATTTTACCAGCGTATCTCTGAAATGCTCACTCCAACTGTGTGATGTGTGTCTGGGAGATCAGGCTATCAATGACTTGAGGGTGAAAGCAGGAGCAACGTGGAAAGCTTAAGGAAGGGCTTATAGCTTCAGAGTGATTTTCTGTTCATGAGTTTGATATTTCCCCCTGCCTCCTGGTTCACATTAGGGAAAGAGGGAAAGGGCAATCATGACCTTGGGCTTCTGTTCTCCTGCATTGAGTTGAGGACATCTCTGCTGTTGGGAGGTCGGGTGGGCAAGAAGCCCCAGGGCCAATAATGTGGTTCATGTTGATCTTCATCCCAGAAATTGATCCATTTCTGGTCAGTTTGGTTCAAATAAACAAACATAATATTTGTCTTATCCTTAATTCAGGTTAGGGACTGACTGATGAGGATTCTCATGGTGATGATGGGGGTGGTGGTGAGTGTAGGGGGGATACCTCACATTTTGTGGCACTTTATGGTTTGGAAAGCCCTTTGTAAACATGAACTCAATGATCTCCACGACAATTCTGTGAGGTTTGGACTATAATAATTCCCTATTTGACAGATGAGAAAACTGAGACCCAGACTCGCACAACTAAGAAGTGTGTGAATTGGGACAGGAGCCCATGTCTTCCAGCAATATGGCAATGCATTTGTGATTTGCATTTCATCCACACCTAATGAGCTTAAAGTCTCCCCAGTCTGCCAGAGGGCCATCAAACAAGAGGTGTCTTGGGGTGCCATGTGCCTTTTCAAACTCTCTCCATCCAACACCCGCACCTCCAGTCTAGGCTCTTGGTCCTTAGTCTAGCCCCAAATCATACTGAGCTCTGAAGGAGAGGTGCAGATTGAATTTGGCATTTCCTTATTCATGTTGAACTCTGTCTTTCGCTATTCAATGCCAAGTCAAAAGTTTTCTGGGATGTTTCCCATTGGAGAAAAAAACTGATTTTTTTTTTCTCATCAGCAAAAGCGTCAGACACTGTCAGTTGCATTGGCAACACCCAGCACCACTGGTTTTGGGGTCTGTGCAAAGAGAGTCTTGTGGTTGGGGCAGGGGTGGGGTGGGGGGGAATGTCAATTTGGAAGAGGGAGTTATTTTCTTTCTCCCACCACCCACTTCTCACCATTTATGACCACCATCTTCTTCAGGCTATTAGATTCCTTACTCTCGGAAGGCAGATGCTGAGCTAGATGTGTCTTGTTGGGAGCACAGGGGACATTTTTATGAGTTACGTAACTCATGAATAATATGATTCTTATCCTTGAGTAACAATTAAATCTTCATTTACAAGAGAACCTTTTGTTTCAGGGGGAAGAACATTGCCTAATCAAATAAACATGAAAGGCATCTCTCCAGAAGCAGCTCGACATTTTCATAATTCTATGCAAACTTTTAAAGTTAGGATAAGCAAGGAGAAGAAATAATGCTGAATAAGGACAGATAAGGAATGGAGTAAAACAGTGCTAGGCTGAGCTTCCGCTTTTTAATGAGAGAAAGCCAAATAGTTGGGGAGGGATCATTGGTCCATATTCTCTCTCTCTCTCTCTCTCTCTCTCTCTCTCTCTCTCTCTCTCTCTCTCTCTCTCTCTCTCTCTCCTTCCCGCCCCTCCTCTCCACCCTCCTCTCTCATCCATTTATATATTTATCTATTTACAGTTCCTGGTACATATCAAACATTTAATAAATTATCTATCTAATTAAAAAAAGGCAACAGACTCTCCTTAATATTTTGACAGCAAATCTAAGGTAATTAGGAAAATAATTGAGATGTCTTAGAAAGTGCTGGATTGTATGCATATGAGGGTGTGTATGTGTGTATTTTCATGAGTGCAGATCTCACATGGTTGGTTGTTACCTTCATTCCTGAAGAGGACCAAATGACATCACTATGCTAGAGTCAAGTTTCGATGTGTCCAACTGTGACTGATCAGGCCAATATGAGCTCAGAGGGCTCTACCACAGGTCGGGCATAAATAGTTCATGTGAACATTTTGGGTGGATACTCCGAACTTGCACGTACCCAGATCCCACAGCACATAAAATCAACCCACTTTCTCTTGTCTATGTTCACTTATAGGGCACTGCACTTGGAGTCAGGAGGACTGGGTTCAAAGCCTCACTCAGAAGTCCTTTTGTTGTGTGACTGGGGACGGTTCACTTATCCCCTGCAACTTAGTTTCCTCCCATATAAAATGGGGATAATGATGCTTGCGATACTGCCTAATTTGTAGGTGTGTTAGGACAAATTTGGGTGGCCCCTTAATGTGACACACACACACACACATACACAAATAGATATACAAATACACACATATACACAGACACATTGTATATACACATATATACATACTACATGTGTGTTATTATTATACCAAGATACACTAAAGATATCAGATTTTCTTTAATGTTTGAGTTCCCTCTGCCAACATAGATCATGGATCATCTAAAGCTTTGTAGATAAATCTGACACAGTTTCCTGAAATTCAGAGAGACTGACTTGCCCAAGATCACACAGCCAGGAAATATCAGAAGATGGGATCTGAATCCAAGTTTTCCTGACTTTGTGCTCATCGCTCACCACTAGATTGTGTAATCCTCTTATGCATTAGGACAATGATGATCATTCATTCATTCGCTAAATATGTGTAACCTGTAGCCATGCTACGATCTTACGTTCAAATTATTATTTACCTTGAAGACCAGAGATAAATGATAGTTCACAGATAAGGGGGTGTGGCTTCGAAGGGCTATAAAAATATACATTCCCTTTGATCCAGCAATACCACTGCTAGGTCTGTATTGAGATTAAAAAAAAAAAGGGAAAAGGACCTATTTGTACAAATTTATAGCAGTTCTTTTTGCAGTGGCAAAGAATTGGAAATTGGGGGGATGCCCATCAACTGGGGAATGGCTGAACAAGTTGTGGTATAGGATTGTTATAGAATATTACTGTGCTATAAGATGATTCCAGAAATCAGGATGATTTTTGAAAGCAGCGTGATTTCTGAAAAATCTGGAAAGACTTACACGAACTAACGCCAAATGAAGTGAGCAGAACCAGGAGAAGGTTTTAGACAGTAACAGCAATATTGTACAACAAAGAACTGTGAATGACTTAGCTATTTTCAGCAATACAATGATCCAAAACAATCCCAAAGGACTAATGATGAAGCATGCTATCCGCCTCCAGAGAAAGAACTCATATTGTTTGAATACAGACTGAAGCAGGCTATTTTTTACTTTCTTTCATCTTTTTCTTTTATTTGAGTCTTCTTTACAGAATGATTGATATGGAAATGTTTTATATGATTGCCCATGTATAACTTATATCTGATTGCTTACCATCTCATGGAGGGGGTAGGGGAGGAAAGGATTGAATTTGGAAGTCACAATTTTAAAACAATGTTAAAATGGTTTTAACATGTAATTGGGGAAAAATAAAATGTACAACAAGAGGGCATAGCTTGCACATTTATGTTCATAAAAAGATTTACTTTTTCAGGCTTACAACAATAGACTGGAAGCTCTCTGAGGACTAGGAATGTATCATCTAGTTGGAGAAGAACCTGGTGTATAAAAGCAGCAGCTAAAGGCCATGGGACAGTGAAAAGAACTCTGGCCCTGGATTCAGGGGATCTGGGTTCCAATCCCAACTCTGATGCATTCTGCCCAAGTGACCTAGGCAAGCCACTGCATTTGGGTTTGGCTTGTACTTGAGTTTCAGTTTCTTCATTTATAAAATGGGGGATTTAGATTGCCTTTACGGTCTTTTCCAGTTGTCAGTTTATGAATGAATGAAAAAAGAATGAAGCATTTATTATTCACAAGTCCTTGTCCTTGGGATACAAATAGAAGAGTTGAGACAGTTCCTGCTCTCAAAGAGAGAACATTCAAATATCGGAAGACCACACAGAGAGGAAGGATCAGCTGTAATTTGGATGGGAGTGTCCTGTTGGCCTTAGGGTGTAGCTGTAAATCAGATGGTTCTCTAAAGTCATTTCTATGAGTAAAATCATCTCAGTTTCTGATGTTAGACTACATATTAGAGCCAAGGACTTTGGTGGGGAGAACTTTGTCAGTACCAGTGGCTGCTGATTTGGCAGGGACACCGCACCTACAGAAGCAGCTGCTAAGTCATATCTGCACAAGCGATGCTTTCCTGTATTATGGCAGTGGAGGCTGGGTAAGAAGCAGGACTGGTCCTCTGGGAGGCATTACTATTTCTGAAGATCTTGGGTTTACCTGCCCATTGGGGAGGGGTAGGGACCTGGGCTATCTCCACTAGTATCTGAAGGGTGGTAGTATGTGATTTGACTTGCCTGGTATCCCCTCTTAGGATGCCTTTCTGCTTCAGCTTGGCTGGTTTGCCTGCCCTGGATGACCCTATGCTGACTTGGAAGTGAGTGTATGCGTGGGCAGCACAGGCTGTTTGGATCTTTAGTGCTGAGGGAAGAAAAAGCAAGATGGTGATCAGCATGGATGAGGGTCAGTCATTAGTACTGGGACCAACTGATGGAAAGATGGTGAGAAGCAGTGTGGGGGTGAAGAGGAAGGTCAGTGTCCTTGAAAATACTCCTTCTGTCATTTTCTGGGCTGTTTTCTTGGGAAGAGATGTTTCTGCCCTTCTCTGACAAGATTGATGCCTTTGGAGGACCATCATTTTCCCTCTACTTTGGGGAAGGAGGACCAGAGCAAGGTGTGATGAATTACTGAGCCATCTCCCACTTTCTTTAAATGACAGATCCTAAGGTTAGTGAGTTGCATGTGGCAGGGGGCACAGGCAGAGTTATTTTAGCAGAGCAATTTTGAATGTATTTTCCCTGGAAACACCCAGAGTGAACAAGTCAAACTATCAATTCCCCCTTTGTAATTTTTCCTTCCAGTGGTTTACTAATAGGGTAATCCAACATTTATGGAGCCTTTTTGGATTTTAGAATAATAATAAAAACAAAATCATGTTGGGTAAGTTTCCGTTCTTTTGATAAGTACAAAGCTCAAGGGTAAACTGGAGGGAAGAAAGCTATCTTTCTAGCTTCACTTCAGTGCCCTGTTCTTTCCCAAAAATGTGATCAGACATGCCAATGGGAATTTTTTTTGTGCTTTTTCTTCTAAAGGGGCAAGTGTTGACATAAGGCTCATATTTTGCTTACTCACTGACACTGTAGCTTTACAGTTTTAAGAAGGAAAATAAGATTCATTTTTCTATATGATAATTTTTTTCTCCAAAAGAACCCAAAGAATGAATCACTTTATCATTAACCCCTATAATCTGAATGGGATTTAAGATGAAAGAGAAAAGAAAATGGTCCTTTCTTTTATTTTGCTTTTGCTTGCGGGATAAATGCTCAGAAAATGAACAATTCTATCTGGTTGAATCTTGCTGATTTGGGTACATTGGGGATTTTGTAGTTTTTGCCGGACTTAGGGATGACTGTAGCTGGTTATGACAGCTTGCCAAAATATGTTGCTAGGCAAAGTACACACTGCTTAAGCATCCATGTGTCACTGCATTTCAACTTAATTTAAAATACATCGTGTGTATCATCATTGGAGCCCACTGGGAGCTTGCTAGAGGAAACGTGCTGTTAGAGAGGCAAACTTCTGAATAAACGAGAGACTCAGGAGTGGATCTTTCTCCACCCATCACCTCTTTGCAATGAACAATGTTTCCAACCAGATTTTATCAGGTCACATTGTTTTTCCATCCAAACACAAAGGATGGCTTTTGGTGGGGTGGGGGTTGGTGACATTGGTACATAGGACGTGGATGTCAACCTTATTCTGAGATTTGCTGGATGCCATTTTATCAAATTAAAGGGAATGGGTAAGAGAAAGGAAATGGTGGAACTATATGATATACAAGACTAGCTTTCTTTGTGGAAGTGCTTGTTCCTGTGGTAGACTTTACCCCTCTATAAGATTCTTCCTCTAGGGAGGAGGACCTTCATTCCTGCTTTTTGCTTCACACTGACATGCAACAGCACCCCCTTTACAAGATAAATCATCCCTCTGGGTGGAGTGGGTAGTTAGCTTGGCTCTTCCCTCCAAGCCTGTCAGATGACCGTTGGCTTTGTGGTGGTGGTCCTTCAATGTGTGTGTGTGTGTGTGTGTGTGTGTGTGCGCGCGCGCGCGTGCGCGTGCTCGCAGAAATGGCTCAGGTGCCCACTTGGTGAACTTGGGTTTCCTCCAATGGCTTCTTACCACCTTGAACATCAAATATAGGCTTCACTGTTTGGCTTTTAAAGGCCTTCACAGCCTGGACTTTACCTACCATTCTCATCTCATAAGGCATCCTTACCACACTCCCTGGCCCAGTCAACCCAGGCTCCTTCCTATTTCTCACACTTCCTTTCTTATCTCAACTCCTTATCACCACCTACTCCCCCATGCCTAGAACTTTCTCCTGACTTCCATTTCTTCAATTTCTTTGTCTCCTTCAAAACTCTGCCCAGACAACCTCTTCCCTAATTCCTCCTGCTGCTAGTAGCCTGCCCTGCCAAGATTCACCTTGGATTTATTTAATATATACTTATTTATGCACATGACACTGGCCTTGATATAATGTAAGATCACTGAGGGCTTCGTTTTTGTCTCTGCATACCCAGCACAGACCCTGAAACACAGAAGGCACTTAATAAAAGCATGTTGACTAGGTGATCGATTGCTACATTTGAATTGTTTAATAGAGCACATCTGTGGGTACAGAATAAAGCTGAAATGAAGCCGCCAGGTAGAATAGCTGGGGGCAATGTGTCGCAATGGAGGAATGTTGGATTTATTTTGTTTATATTTTGTGTATTCTTATAGAAGGTATCCCAAAAAGCTTAGTGCAAGAAGACTTTTGAGACACCTTGTTTATGTTTCTGTTCTCTCTCTTGCTAGAATGTAAGCTCTTTGAAGGGAGGGAGTTTTTAATTTTTTTTTCCTTTGAACAGTTAGGTCGCAATTAATGTGAATAACGAATGCCAGGAAGTGGTTGCATCTATTCAAATGTGTGCTGTTTGAAGTTATAATTATGTAAAATATGGTAATTGGTTCTAGTCCAATAGAAATACGCTGTGTGAATTTGAACGATGTGACTGTTTTAGGGAAATTCTTTATTCACATTATTTGGTACACATACACATATACACACACACACACATATATACACACACACATACATATATATACACACACACATATATATTTATATATATATGTGTGTATATATATATATATATATATATATATATATACGTATATATGTATGTAAACTTATATTTCCATAACCTAGTATAGGCACAAACGAAATGCCTAATAAATCCGATTAGTTGACTGACCGATTGCCCAAGTCCAAACAGAATCTCCTAAATTACTGATTATAGGTCTGCGTGAGTAAGCTTGAAATTTGGGGAATGTGTGAAGGGGTAGAGAATTAGGGAGAAGGGAGGAGAACAAGCATTTATTAAGCACCCACTGTGTGCCAGGCACTGTGCCAAGTGCTTTACAAATATTATCTCATCTGAAATAATACAGGGTCATACCTCTTCCATTTCTAAACTACAAGAGACGAGCTAGAAATTGACAAGAAGATAATAGGTAAGAAAGAGAGGCTTCAGGAGAGATTCCATCTGGAAATGATCGGGTGACTGAAGAATCGACTTCTCCTTTATTCTTGCCTCCGCGCTCTCCTGTGGAGGCATCACCAGATATATGACTTTGGGTGAATGGATGGGAAGTGAACCAATAATATTAATAGTTAGTTTTTGTGCATTTTTGTGTAAAAACAATTCAGTATTTACAAGGCTTTTTACAAGTATTGACTCATTTTATCCTCATAACGATCCTGGAAGGTATCAGCTCCATTTTATAGATAATGTACTTGAGGCCCAGAGAAGTGACATCACTTGCCAGGGTCACACAGCTATTATCTGAGGAAGGATTTGAACTGAGGCCTTCCTCCCTAACTCAGAGTCCACACTCGACCTGTTTTGATACTAGCATTTTGGATACTGATGGGAGGAATGAGATCTTTGATGGGAGAAGTGAAGAGAATATAAAAATATTGTTTTTTTTTTAAATTCCCCTACAGCCTCGAACTTGGGAGCTCTAGGACCTCTAGAAGCCTTTGCTTGGGCCCCTAGCTCCTGAAAGTTTACAGGTCTCTGACACCTTTCGCCAGCGTCCTCTCTTCGGGTGCCCTTGATTTAGGTCTGGCTGTGGATTTTCCAGCCGGGTAGTCCAAAGTCAAGCAAGGAGTCTAGAAAGGCAGAATTCCTTTCACTCTTATTCACGTCTATCTAATCTTGAGGAAACACTGCTCGAGGAGACTGCTTCACTTCCTGTTTTGTATCCAGCCGCACAGTTTGTACTGGGGTTAGTCCTGAGGAGTCTGGACTCTTCTGAAGGAGGAGGTGGTGGGGTGTGGGGATGGGGTAGGTTCCCTGATCTCATATTCTTTGCTTAATAAAACCTCCACCCTGGCACCCCAGGGATAATTTGACTTCAGTTATGATAACTAACATCTAGAATTTTACCCCAGTGGAGAAATTATGGAGGTACTCAATGGACATAAGCAATTTAATGCCACATATAAAAGAAATGCTAAACAGAAAAGACTCACAGCTCACATGAACAAAACTGGATTCACAACTTGCTTATAACTACTGTTAAAATCTACAAAGAGGCTGATACTTAAATCTCATCAAAACATGAAGTTGTTTATAAGACTTCTAAAAAGGCATTTTGCATTTGGCCTCCACCCTACACTATCCAGATAATTCTCAATGCCTATTTGCCAGTAAAATAGCCAGGCTTGGGACATCCTCGTGTGGGTGGCCATCTTTTTCAACGTAGCCACCAATCAGCTTTGCTCACTAGACCCAGGATCTTCATAACTTTTGCACTTCCAAGCACTACTCCAATCTTGGACAAGGTCCAAGGTTTCAAAGTCCACCTTGAGAACCACAATCAATTACCTACTAAGGAAAAGTAGGCACAAAGCAGAAAAGTCAAGCAAGGGGACAGGAGCAAGCTTGCCTAGGTGAGGCCACGATCCCTAGGGCAACGGTAGGTTAGGGTGTGTGTGTAGGGGGAACACACCACTCATCCCCTCATCACCCTCACCCCCAGCCTCAGTGAGTCTACAGATAGAGCATATATTCTACTTATGTTGAAGACAAAACAACCCACTCTGCGATCTTTTCTTTTAATCGACATAGCAACTTTCCCTCCTGTTGTTAGCATGGAGCAAAGTTTTCATTCATTCATTCATTATTTCACTCATTCATCAGGGTTTGCCAAATCATCCCCAAGCACCAAGTCCTTTAATTGCTGGGCCACCATATGCCTGAAAACAACCAGGATTTTCATCGTCCCCCCAAAGACCCAAGTGATGGCCCGCAACATCCTTGGAGTTCCCACATCCCTGGGACGGCTCTTATGGAGGCCAATTCAGTCTCCACTACAAATATATGTGTTTCTGTGTGAACATTTATTATTAAGATTTGTATTAGAACGAAAATTCCCTATGAAGAACTTTCCTGGTAGACAGGAAAAATTTCAACTCAAACCAAACAGGCGAAAATGAGTCTATATTTTAGCACTGCGTCTGATAAATGGATACCTCAGTTTTCAAGAATAAATCTCTGTGTGTGATTTATTAGGTGAGCTGTGCCAAAACACATTTTGTCCAGGCCAAAAGAAATTTAGAAAACTCTAGTTCTGTTGGCAAATCCCTGTGAAGAGTTTCATTAGCACTCATAGGAAGGAATTGAAAATTAATTGAGTTGGGTTGGCAATTCTTAGAGAGCCACGGCATGGTCCTTTGAGAAAAAATGCCCCATGCCTTCTCTAGGAAGCCCGGGGTAAGACGTAGGTCACTTTCAGACGGGTGTCATTGGCACAGACCTCCTTCACCCTGGTCCGCATCAGGACAGAATGGACACACGTTCCTCTCTGAAGAGATAATGAGGCCTTAAATCCTACAGAAGGATGAGCTTTAACCTCCTGGGAAGCTACAGCCATTGACAGCACATGTCTAGAACAGGAAGAAGGCACCGACGAGTAATACTGAGAGTGCTTTAAGGCTGGCAAAGCTTTGCATGTTATTTGATTTGCTGTGTTCCTCATGACAACCAAGGGAAGTAGCTGCTACTATCAACTCAATTTAAAGTTGAGGAAACTAAGGCAAACAGTTTTTTCCAGGGTCACATAACTAGTAAGTGTCCGAGACCAGATTTGAACTCAGATCTTCCTGACTCCAGGCTCAGAGCTCTAGCTGTTGTACCACTGGGTTGCTTTTATTAGAGCTGGAAGGAAAATTATGGGTCATCTAATCCCATATCCCCTCTTTTACAGATGGGGAAACTGAGGCCAAGAGAGATGAAGTAACTTGACCAAAGAAGCATGAGTAAGAAGTGGAAGAGGTTGGATTTGAACCCGTGTCTTTGGCCTATGAATCCAGGATTCTTTTCACTGAAAGCTGCTGCTTTCTAACTGTATCACATCACATTGTTTTTTCCATCCAAATACAAATGTGTGATACATATGAACAATGTGGAATACACGAATGCTCTGAGATTGCCTAGGTTATTTTATGAAATTATAATAAACAGGGTAGGGAGAGGAAATATACGATCTGCATGTGTAACTCATAGAAATCATTGAAGTTTCCTCAACAGAGTCATCCCATTACACCCCTTGTATTCTGGCTTTCTTGGGGGTTCCTGCAAAATCTTCTAGGTACAGGCCCCTTGCTATTAACGCCTCGATGCCTAAGGATTACAGAGGTCATTTCTGACCTCATAAAGGTGTGGAGAGGCCAGTAGGGCAGAAGACACACGCTCCCTGCCATCAACAGACAACCCAAGTTTTTGGGAATAGCTTAGTCAGTCAGCAGACTTTCATTAAGTGAAAACTATGTGCCAGGGCCTGGGCTAAGTCCCGGGGATATCAAGAAAGACAAAACATGATCCCGCTCTCAAGGATCCTGTATTCTAATTCTGCACCAGAAAGAAACAGCATAAAGGGGAATGAATCTTGGGAAAGACCTAGCAGTGGCAGGAGAGGGACTGAAGAAAGTCTTTTGCAGAAGGGAAGATTTGAGTTGAGTCTTGATAGAAACCAAGGAGGTCGGAGGGGTGAGGGGAGCATGCCAGGCATGTGGGCCAGTGAGGGAAATAGTCCAGAGCTGGGAGAGGAGGATTCTGCTTGAGGAACAGCGAGAGGCCAGAGAGGGCCTTGTCACTGGCTCATAGTGTATCTGGTGAGGTGTCAGGTATGAGAAGATTGAAAGGTAGGAAGGGACTGGGTTCTAAAAAAACACCAAACAGATGAATTTACACTTTATCCTGGAATTTACTGAGTAGCAGAGTGATGGCATTATGGTTGGAAGAGTTCTTGAAGGTCATTTAGTCTAACCCCACTTATTTTACAGGTGAGGAAACTGAGGTCCAGGTAGCAAGTGGCAGAGCCAGGTTTTAAACTCAGGTCCTTTGGCTTCATAGCTAGCATTCTTTCTTCTGCACTGTGGCCTGCACAGCAGAAGCAAATTCCCTCACTGAAAGTCTAGTCCAAGATCCCAGGACCAAATTTTGGGGACCTTGAGGCATCTCTGTGGACCCCTATCACTGCTGGGCTAGAGCACATTGCCTGGGTGTGGCTCTGAGAATCCTTGTTGCTGAGATGCTCACAGGTGGGATGGAAGCATCAGGTGGGGCCAGAAGGGCTACATCCCAGGTTCAGGAGTCATGGTTGAAATTATAGTAGCTTAAAGCCATTGGAGAAAAGCCGCAACCTTCACATCCCTGTCCCTGACTCACACTCCAATAGCTCGTTTATGTCCACCAGTAGCAGACGGCAACCCATCTAGTCTGCCATCGTATGGAATCCCTGGGAGGTAGGGCACCCAAGATGCCTGTCACTTTCTCCTGACACCATGAAGCTGCCATGGGGGCAAAAATGCTGACTCTCTGTCTTTCCTCTATCTTTTTTTAACCACACATTTCTCTATGATATTTTTTATTTTGGCCATTCTTTATTGGTCCTTAAATATGTTACAGACTGCTCATGCCTAATGGCAGAAGGCATCTCAGTGGCTAGAAGTCTTAGACCCCTTCTTCTCTGACAGAAAGGGACAATGGGAATATCTTTCTTCCATTCAGATGGATGCCATCTTTCTAATCCAGTCCTGTTGCCCAAGCTAATCTCTATGCTGCCTTCCTTTATAGCATCTGTGTCTCAGCTTAGGCCATGTGAACCATAAAACCCCCCTTTTCTCTGGGAACCTGATCTATTGGTTAGATCACCGGACTATTGCAAATCCTAGGCAATGAATAATGAAAGACACTCCCTGAAAAACTGTCTCTTTGATCTTAACAAAAATTGCTTGGAAAACTCAAGCAGAAATAGTAGAAAATACACTTGCAAAACACACACACACACACACACACACACACACACACACACACACACACAAAAGACACATTGCCGTATGGGGAAAAATGCTGAAGACAGGGCTCATTTTTCTGTGTTCTCCATTAATATTTACAAGGCAATATTTCTGAATGTTCTTTGGTTAGAGATTTGTTCTATTGGTCTGGTTTGAATCTTGAATCAGTAGTGAGGAAAAGGTTCGTCAACTTTGTAGAACTTCAGGATTACACAAAGAGATGGGTCTGAATCTCCTGTTACAGAGCTCTCATGTGCTCCCACACCCACAGCCTAGACTGGGTCCCCAAAGGCACGAAGGATTATTGAAGCCCCAAAATGTAGATTCACTGTTGGAAGGGACCTCACAGGTCATTTAACCCAACCTCCCACCAAGACTTCGATGATGAGGAAGGTAAGATGAAGAGAGAAGAGGGACTGGTGCTCATTATGGGAATGGTTTTTGGCTGCCATGTCATACCATAGTCTCAAATGAAGCCGGCAGTCCATTAAGCCTTTAATATTTTTTCACTGTTACTTACCCATACTTCTCCCATCCTACATATTTGCAATTGATTTTTTGAACCCAAGTGATCAGCTTTACATTTTTTCCCCAAATCACTTCATTTTATTAGATTAAATTCAAGGTTCTAGGCTGTCAAATTCTGTTTGGCTCCTGACTCTGTCATTTAATATGCTAGCTCTCCCTCTCAGATTTATGTCATCTCTGCATTTGTCTGAAACATTAAAAAATGTCGAGGGGCATAGGGCTAAGGACAGATCCCTAGAAAACTCCTCTCCACTGCTAATCTCTCTCAATGTCAATAGAAACGCATTGATGATCTCCCTTCAGGAGTCATTTGATCTTGAGCAGATCTGCGTAGCCTGCATCCCTCCACTCTGTCTACTGAGATACTACAGAATGTTGTACTTTTCTATGGTATCCTTGACTTGCTAAGGACCAGCACCCCCACCCCCACCCAGCCCTGGTTTTTCAGGTTTATTTTTATAGCTTTGGTCAGCTTGGAGAAAACGTTGCTGTTTAGTTGTTTCAGTCATGTCTGATTCTTTGTGACCCCATTTGGGGTTTTCTTGGCAGAACACTGAAGTGTTTTGCCATTTTCTTCTCCAGCTTATTTTACAGATGAGGAAACTGAGGCAAACAAGGTTAAGTGACACGCCCAGGGTCAAACAGTTACTATCTGAGGTCAGATTTGAACTCAGGTCTTCCTGACTCTAGGCCAGGCACTTGATCCACTCCAGCACTGCTTGGCCACCCCATTGGCTTCCATTTCATCTTCAGTTATAGAATTCTAGATTTAGATCCCTAAGGGACTTTTGAGGCCATTTAGTACTACCCTCATATTTTACAGGTGAGGAAACTGAGGTTCACAGAGGTTAGGTGACCCTCCAAAGGTCATACCTATAAATATCACTTGAGTTGCTTCCATATTGGTGAAGGCAAGAAGAGAGAAGGGAGAGGAGCAAGGAGGGGAGAAAAAGAGAGAGAAGGAAGAAGAAGGAAGAAGAAAAGCAAGCATTTTTGGGAGGTAGTTTAGTACAGGAAGAGCTATGTTGCAGCCCGGCATTAGACACTTACAAGTTGTGTGACTATGGGCAAATCTCTTCAGCTCTCCAAGACTCAGCTTTCTCTTGTACAAAATGGGGATAGTAGCACTCATTGCACCCACATGAAACTCACAGGGCTGTCATGGGGCTCGACTGCACTAATGTACAACAGGCTACCTGCCAAATGTCAGGTATTATTATCATGCAGTTAAGCTTTATCTTCATAATGCCAACCTTCTATGCAGACCAGCGCTGCTGCTACCATCATTTCAGTTAAACAGATGTGATAAAAATGACCGTCAAAATGGTGAATAACTAGAACGCTGGAAGGAAATATATTGTAATTTTGAAGCAGATTTTTTAAATGCAACCTTTCCCCCCACTGTGCAACTGCTGATATAAACTACAGGGTGCCTGACTTTAAAGAAAAGGGAAAGGGAACATTTCTGAACAAAGACTAGAGAACAGATAGTTTTGTGGAATTATAGATTTAGAGCTGCGAGGGACCCAAGGGGTCATTAGGTCAACCCTCTCATTTTTTAGGTCAGGAAACGTTTGCAAATGGAGGTGACTTATCTAAAGTCATTCAGTGAGTGACAGGACCAGAATTAAACCCCAAGCCTCAGAGAGCAGATCCAGCCCTCCTTTCCCCATGGCACACTGTCCCCCATTTCTCTAGGTGACTGAATGATATGCATGTTATTCTCTCACCTCCACCACCCCCATGCTTTATGTTTCAGACAAACCAGACTATTCACTGTTCCCCAGACACCACACATGCATTATCTATCATCTCCATGCCTTGTATAAGCAGTGAGGTGGTACAGCAGCTAAGAGTGTTGGCTTTGGAGTTAGATGCTCACTAGATAGTTGAATGACCCAAGACCACCACTCATCCTCTCTCAGCCTCAGTTTCACCATCTGAAAAGGGGGCACAATAATGGCCTCCACTTTGCAGGGTTGTTACGAGTCCTTTGCAAACCTTAAAACATGATGTAAATGCCTGGTGTTCTTCTTATTCTAGGCTGATCCCCATGTAGGGAATGCTCCTTCTCCTCATTTCAGCCTCTTAGAACCTCTATGACCCTTCAAGGCTTGGCTTAGAAGAGGCTTTGCCTGTCCTTGTTTTTTAGACCCTTAATTACTTTGTGTTATTTCGCATATTATTTGTCTTTGTGTGTACACTTTGGTTCTCCCCCAGGAGACGGCAAGCTCTTTGAGGGGAAGGAATATTTCAGTGTTTTGCCTTTGTGTGCCCAGCATAGTTCCTGGTACCTAGTAGCTACTTAATAAAAGTTAAATTGGATTGAATTTCAACAATTGTGGAAGTGGAGGCTGAACAATGGTAAGCAAAGGAAGCCCTCTATAAATTCAAAACAAGAACATCCCAGCTAAGAGTGGGGAACAATTGTCCCCAACTGTCCTTACTTAGGCGTCCTAAGATTAAGAAAAAAATCTCTAAATGACAAAGTCATATCTATTGAAGAAAAGTCTTCTGTGTTCATTTACTGCCCACCCCTTGCTCTTATCCCTGGGCCTTGGAGTCACAGAACATTGCAGCTGCAAAAGACCTCCGAGGCCAAAGACTCATCCCATTTCTCAGAGAGAATGTCTTCCACAATGTACCAGAACAGTGCGTTATTTAAACCTCCTACCTCCCAAGGAAGCCCATTCTAACCGTGGACAGCTCTCTCTGGTCAGAAATCGCCCTTGAGCCCAAGGTTGGCCCTCTCCCACTCCCAGCTTCTCCATTTCCATACAGGAGTTGGGAACACATCCGAACACCTTCTATTGTCCCTAGAAATCTTGACCATATTTGTAACCTCCCTGCCAGGAAATCTGTCTCAGAGCCTTGTTCTTGTTTCGGGGAAGGTGGAAGGTGAATGAGATCATCACATTATTTGCAATACTGCAAGGGAACGGTATTTTAGAACAGGACAAGAATGGCGCATGATCTAAATGGCTGATTAAGTGGAATCACAAATTCAGTGGAGTCTGCACAGCATCATGAAATTGGGGAGGGTGTCAAAGGCAGACAGAAATGGGGTCACTAATCTGCACATACAGATCCCTGGAGGCTGCATATTGACAGTTTGAAAATGGAACATTACCTATGCTTTTACCCATTTTGTTAAATATTTCTTAATTACATTTTAATCTGGTTCAGGCAGCATTTGAGAGTGATGAGGGCTGCATGTGGCCTGTGGGCAGTGCGTTTTATCCCTCTGAGGTAGGGTATCCTAGGGAAAAGTATCACAGAAAGATAGCCCCTGCTCTCAAGGCATTCTCCATCTAGGTGGCTGGATGGCTGGAGCTAGAGTACACCAGACCTAAGGTCTGCTTCATCTCTAAGCTCTATACACATTTAGGAGAATGGCACAAGACCACCCAGAATTGCATGCTAAATGATCCAAGTGAATATAGGGGTTCAGAGAGAGGGAGAGAGAGAAAGGAGGAATCAGTACAAGTTAGAGTAAACTCATACAATGTTCCAGATGAAGCCGACATTAGGGATCAGCTTGTCCAGTCCCCATAGCCAGAGCTAGCATGAGGTGCTTTGGTTCCAGGGTGCCAACATCCAGGAAGGATGTGCTTCTCCTTGGGTGGGGTGGTGGGGTACAGAGTAAGGTGATTGCTGTCCTTTATCCCATCCCAACCCATGGAGACCTTGGGCAGCATAGGATCAAGAAGTGGGAGTTGGGCATGAACAGAAAGAGGAGCAGAGACAGTGGTATAAACCAGTCCATATCCCAACCACATTTTTAACTATCTGAGAGAAGGATCTGTGCTTCCCTCTCTCCCTGCTCCCTCCCATAGTCCCTCAGAGCTAGGAACAGTGCCCTGCATAGAGTAAACACTCATTATACACTCGTGGATGATTATGATAATAGTTGATATATTTCCTGTCAAACAAACAATTTATTCTCATGCTTATGTCTCCCACTCCCACCCCTATACCCCGACCTTGAGCTCCATCACCTGGAACCTGGGCTCATAATTCCTATTAAGATCTTTGGGCTTATTTCATTCTTTCATCCTGGGCAATGTCCATTCACCATGGCAAGCAAGTTTCTACCTCTTATCCCTTTAGTCTCTGTGATTCAGAACTATCCATCTGCTTTCTAGGTGAGAACACACTTCAGCCTTGGCCTTCTCTGGTCCCTACCCTCTGGTGCGCTCCCTTTCTACTCTCTCCTCTGGGAACCCTCCTCTATAGCTGACCAATCCCCATTCATCATGGCTTTCTTCCTCCCACACTCCTTCTCTTCTCTGATGTTGCTCTCCCCATTTCAACGACTGACGCCACTCCCTCTCCCGGCTTCCTGTCCAAGGCTGGCTGTTGTGCTCACACCTCCTCACAGAAGGTCAGCAGGCTGCAGTGGCTGCCCATGGCCTCCATCAAAGCCCCTCTCCCCCACCATCCCTTAGCAGCTACTGCTCGTCTGAAGCTGACTCCATCCTGTCCTGCCCCTTGTTACTGTTCATCAATGGACCTCCAGGTCATTCCTCCCCAAAACTTAAGAGTCAGGTAGTTGGGACAGTAGATCACTTGCTGGACCTAGAGTTAGGAAAACTCAAATTCAAATCCTGCCTCAGACACTTAGTGGCAGTGTGGCCCTAGGCAAGTAACTTAACATCTCTCTCTGCCTCACCTATAAAATGAAGATTAATAGCATCCCCCATCTCCCCTGGATGAGATGAAATGACATTTGTAAAAGTGCCACAGAACACCTTTTATTGTCTGTTATTGTCATTATTAGCTATTCTTATTGGGGACCTGGTGTATGGTCTTCTTCTCCATCCTGATCGCCATCTCTTCTGGCATCTTCAGATGACTTTGTCCCAGGAACAAGATTCCTAGCTATGGGTGTTTTACCCCTACCTCTTCCCCTCCATTTTTACAAACAATGGGATGACAGATTTCAAGCTGGAAGAGATCTTGGAGGTCATCTATTGCAACCTCATTTTACACATGAGAAAATTGATACCCGGAGAGGGGAAGAGTTGGTAATGGCAGCATGGTGGTGTGGATAGTGCCCCGGACTTGGAATAAGGACGTTTTTGTTGTTTAGTCTTTTCAATTGTGTTTGATTCTTCCACTTGTAGTTTTCTTGGCAAAGATACTACCGTGGTTTGCCATTTTCTTCTCCAGATCATTTTGCAGATGAGGAAACTGAGGCAAGCAGGGTGAAGAGACTTGCCCAGGATCACACAGCTAGTAAGTGTCTGAGGCTGGATTTGAACTCAGGTCTTTCTGACTCCAGACCTGATATTCTAACCATTGTGCCACCTAGCTGCCTTGAATAAGGAAGATCTGGGTTCAGAACTGAATTCAAACATATATTTGCTGTGTAAGCCTGAAGAAGTCACTTAACATTTCAGTGTCTCGGTTTCTTGACATGTAAGATGGGGAGATTAAATCTGATGACCTCTAATATCCCATCCCAAATTAAATTTAGGAACCTATGATCCTATTTAGTGATTTTTCCAAGTTGTACAGGTATTAAGTGGATTTGAACCCAGGACTTTTGCCTCTAATTTCAGGGTTTTTTCCACTGGATCACACTACTGGAAGAAGATGGATTTGAGTCTGTCAAATTTGGATAGGAAGGGAGAAAATATGAAAATAAAAAGAGTCTCCCTTTTAATATGGAACTTTTTAGGGAGAGTAACCCAGAATTCTATAGATGATAATAACAAGGCTCTCAAGAGAATAGAATACACTTTCAAGGAGGGGGGGGGTTGCTGAGAGACAGTGGTGGAGGGAGGGTCTCAAAGAGACTTTGATTAGAGCCTACCTTGGAAGGGGCCATCGAGGGCATCTAGTTCACCCCATCTCACATTTTTTAAGAGAGGAAACAGTGCTGAGAAATACAGTGCTTTCCCCAAGGTTATACAATAGCCCATAAGGGGCAGGATTGGCATTTGAACCCATGCCCCCTGATTCCAAATCCAGCCCCAGGCCCCTTTCCTTGCCTGGTTTTGTTTGCTGACAGCAGACTGACAACAGACAGGCTCGATCTGTTTTTTTTTTTAAACACTGCCCCAACAAATGAACCACATGCCATCCACAAAACTCACTGCTGAGAGGGCTGGCTTTCTCAATCCCGAGCTCCTCTGATACCATTATTCTTTTCCCAAACTACTAGTTGGTTATATTAATACTTGAGTAATCATGACAAGAATTTGCTCTAAGCCTTTAAAGAACCCAGATGCTAATCAGTATGCATTAAGAGATCCAGCTTAATTGGTTCCATCCAGATAAATTACTTACCTCCGTTCCTATCACAATTTCATCCCTGGGAGAGAAGAAGAGAAATTCATACAGCTTATAGTGTTGAAATAAGCTGAAATACAAAATAAATGGGGAACTGCAGTCAATTTCGTTTGTCAAGTACACATCCACAGGTAATGATTATATTAGCAGTCTGTCAAGGTGACCAGGAGAAACATGCTAATCACTGACGGTTATGGCCCTATTCCCTCATTGTAGATAAAATTGTCCATAAAGGCTAAGACTTTCAAGGGTTTTTAAAATGACATGGTGTTTGAAAATGTGATGTAGCATTTAAAATCATGTCATTAATTCCATCTGAAAAATTAAGAAACTAGAATTATTTAAGAATTATTAGATATTGTCTTTTTAAGTGTTATTGGCCTGGAAGGGCCCTCCAAATGGCAGTACTGCTGAGTAATGGGTGCCTCCCACCTTGTAACTCTGTTGGGTTTGCCCCATCCTGAAGTCACAGAGTTGGAGGACTACACGGAATCTCTGGGTAGGAAGGGTCCTCAGAGGCCATCTGGTCTAATCCGTATCTGAACAGAAATTCCCTCGATGGTAAGTGGCCATTTTATGACTTGGAGTCCAAACATGGCATTCCTTTCTGAGGCAGTACCTTCTAATTTGGGGAGGTTTTCATCACTAGGAAGTTCTTCCTTACCTTAGGCCTGAACTAACTTCCTGCTACCTTCCACTGAAATATTTCTCCCAACTCTTCCCTCTGGGACTGAAGAGAAGAAATCCAACTCCTCTCCCATGTGAAAGCCCCACTCACTGGAGCTAGCTATGCCGTTTTCCTGGGTTCCAATATTGTTTAATTTCTCCTGCGGTTTTCCGTAATTCCATTCAATTCAGTTCAGGTCATTTCAATTCAAATGGTATTTATTAAGTGTCTGCTGTGAGCAAGGTAATGTGCCAGGTGCTATGGATGCCATTTTGTGCAACATCATCTATTGAGAATGAATAAGGCATCAAGACACCTGCTGCTCAACACACGTCAAGCTTCCGACGAAGTGCCCTAGCACAGAAAAAATCAGAAATTTCACCAAGTGGCTAAGTTCAGACCAAAAAAAAAATAGTCTTTGCTCTCAATGAGCTTATTTTCTAATGCAAAACGGATTAGGATGAAATCCATCATCAATTTCATGTCACCTTTTTTTTTTCCTTTTAAAGATGAACTTGAATGTAGTTAAACTAATTTTCGTGGGGTATATTGGATGAATGTAGCAGAAAAGAAGGAATGATTAATGAGTCTGTTTTGTTCCTTCCTTCAAACCTAAAAGCCGAGTAGCTCCGACAATATCAAAGGTTGGGAGGGTCCCCCAAACAAATGATACCATTGCTGAAACGATGATTCTCAGTGACACCTCATCGGAGACGGGGAAGCTGCCGAAACGTTGAGCTCTAATATCCTGTTTGTGGTAATATTTGAATTTCTTTAATTCTCTTCCTGCTGGTTGGGAAAATTAATAGTCTCATAATCTCCAAAAATGCCCGAGAACAAAAAAAAATCTTAGTGGTTTCTGTTTCACTCTGGTGCCTTTTGCTATTTAAGAAAATTGATTTTAATATAACTGAGAAATTAACATTTAAAATGTAGCTACTGAGCATGTATAATAATGGCTTTTGCTGAAAGTTGTAATGGATCAAAGTTTCAATGCATTTGAAATCAATGGAGAAATCCTCAGGCAGCTGGGTTTCTCAGAGTTCCATTAGGAGCTGATCTCTCTACTAACATAACCCATTTAATTTAATTCCAGTCTATTCAACAATCCATTTATTAAGGGCCTACTATGTGCAAGGCCCTGGGGATGTGAAAGTATAAAAAGTTGCAGCTCATAATCAGAGAAAGGATATAAGATGTAGGACCAGTAAGCAAAGAACTGCAATGCAAATGAGGACATAATCAACGTAAAAGAGAAATCCAGAGTATTTTTGAAGAAACTGTGAAGGGATGGGGGATGTCTGGACTTGCTTGTGATATGGTACGTGAGTCTGCATTCACTATTTTATCATGCTAGTATGTATTAGCGTGCACTTCTTGGCTGCTTCTAAATTGTCTGGTACAAGCGGGATTCTACACAAGCTCCCACACTTCCACGCCTTAGGGTGAAGGAGCTAGAAGACTTGGCACTGTAGTCAGGGGACCCGGATTTAAATCCCCCTCTGACACTTCTTCATGTGTGACCTTGGGCAAGCCACTTATTTTCCATGGGTCTCCATGTCACCATCTGTAAAGTGAGGAGGTTGGAACACCTGGTCCTCGAGGACCCTTCCAGCTGTAAATCTACGATCAAGCCTGTGTGATTTCCTGGGTATGATCTCACTGCTCATTGAGCCTTTATAGACGGTGGCCATGAGTTGTGGTGGATTGAGGCAGCATGGAGAAATGGGTTGGAGTTGGAATCAGAAAGACCTGGATTCAAATCTTGCCTCAAATACTAGTTGTGTGACTATAGGTAAGTCCTTAAACCACTCAGTGCCTCAGTTTCCTTATTTATAAAATGAAGGGAGTGGATTTGTTGACCTCTAAGGTCCCACTATAGCTGGAATACAGTGCTCAGTTGGGAGGGTCTCACTGTAGAGTAGACAATGATAAGCTAGAGGGAGACCACGATGGTGAACAAGGGCCTCGGATCTATGCTAAATTGTTATTGTTTGTTCTTTGTTTTGATGAGGACCACTCGCATCATGGGGTGATGGCTTGACTCAAACATGAATAGGATTTAAGTGAGGCAGAGTTGCATAAAGTCATCAGCCTCACTCTCTTTTCCAGAGTCATCTAAGTCCAGTGGCAGGCCAAAAGTCAAGATGACTGGAGGTGGTCCAGGATGCAGTGGGTAATCTTGGCCTCTTGGATGTCTAAGCATGCTTCAGAGCCTGCTCTAGCCACCTTCATGGCCATTGGAACAAATTGTTCTCATCCGCCCATTTCACCAGGGGAAGTCTTCACATGCTTGGGGTGGACATCTTCCTAGCTCACCAATGAGTTTGAGGCCTCTGGGTTACTCTCAGCCTGGTTTAGCCCATCAGTAGAGGGCTTTACTGAAGTGTGGCTGCTAAATGAGTACTGGTTAAAAGACCTGGGAATGTTTAGCTTAGAGAAGAGAAGGATCAGGGGAAGACAACAGCTGTCCTCATGTTTTTGAAGGGTGTCAGGTGAAATAAGTTTTATTTCTTCCACTTGGTCCCTGGAGACAAGACCGGGGACAAGAAGTGGATGCATATTTCAGCTCTGTGTAAGGAAGATAAGTCAATGATTTGGGAGGTTATTTGGAGCCCTTCCCTCCACTGGCCCAGTTCATGGTCATTTATATCACACAGTCTTAAAATGTTGTCCAAGGCTCATAAAGGTTAAATGGCTTGTCACACAGTCACACAACTCACTAATTAGGCACCAGAGGCAGAATTTGATCCTTGGTCGTCCTGGCTCTATGCCCATCACCCTATCCTCTACATAGCTCCCTGAAATCAGTCTTACTTTTCAGTAAGATAGAGCGAAATGGGCTTCCCTGGGAGATTGTGGATTCCACCACTGGAGGAGTGAGAGCAGAGGATGGATGGTCGTTTTCTCTTTGTCAGGTGGTCTGGATCAGTGATGTCAAACTCAAATAGAAATGATGCCTCTGGGTGCATATTATCTTAGAAAACCACAAATTAACATTATCTATGTTGTATTACATATTTCTTTATTTTATTAAACTTTCCCAATTACATTTTAACCTGGTTCTGGCTGCACTCAATCTTGGGGTTGTGAGGTTGACACCCCTGGATAGTCCCTGAGACCCCTTCCATCTCAGAGAGTCTATGGAAGTACCCCTGAAACAACATCAAATATTCAAGAAGAGATAGACCTAAAAATATCCTGGTGTGTTTTAGCATAAGAGGAACTTTAGAAAATGCCATCTTACCATAATCACATTTTAGAGATGTTAAGTTAGCTGAAACTTTGCATTTCCTGACTTTGTTTGTTAGGTGGTAAATCTATGTACGCTGATGTATAAAAATAAAAAGTTGGCATTGTCCAAAGTTGCTTAAAGGCATTATTTTATCTCATAGGCCATTTTCCAAGGCCCTTTCTTCAGGGTTGGAATAGCTTTGGCAAAGGAAGAATACCTCATCTTCAGGTAATCGATGATCTCATTGGCTTGTTGTACATTAAAGACATTCACGTAGGGCTTATCTATGGGATTCGGTCCAATTTCAGCCATTATTTCGCCCAGAAACTTTATGCTGTCTTCCAGGGATGCATGTAGGGCTGAAATGAAATACAAAGACATGAAAAGTAAGTGTAATTATGATGGATGCTTTCTTGGCACTCAAGACCCACTCAGAGTGCAAAAAAGTGCTTTCAGAGCTCTTTAAAATGCAGCGTTTCCAAAGACAGATAGAGCAAATATTGTTGCCTAAATTCCTTCCTTGAAAGCAGTCATCAACCCTAGCAACTGAGAGCTATTTACACAAATAGTTGCACAATGATGCCTGCGGCATTTAAGCACAGTTTTGACTTTTACTTAATTTTTTTTCTCATTCATCCTATTTAATAATGTTATTCAAGCTTTTAAACATTGGGATGATTTCCCAGCACACTTCACTGCAATTGAATTCTTGGAATGGTGGTGGTAGCAGTGGACAGTATCCTGAACTTGGAGTAAGCAAGACTACAGTTTAAAATCTGCCTCAGACACTTGCTCTGAGCAAATCACTTAAACTCTTAGCCTCAGTTTCCTCATCTGTAATATAAGGATATTAGGAGGGTTGTTGTGAGAATTAAGTGAGGAAGGCAAATTTCAACCAATAAAGTGACAATTTCTCACAATTTATCCATTGTTCTAGACCCTTAGTCCCCCACCTCTTACCATTCAGAGAGAGGTATGTTCCAGAACATAATACTGTGATAGATTTAGACCTGGAAGGAACCTCAAAGATCATTTAGTTCAACCTTCTCATTTTACATATGAGGAAACCCACAAGAAAGATAAATTGATTTGCCCAGGTTCACATAGCTAGTGTTAGATGTGGGATGTTAACTCTACTCCTGACTCCAAGTTCAAGGCTCTATTCACTGTTAAATATTACTTCTCATTTTCCTTGGAAACAAGATTGGTCATTGCAATAAACCTGAATTTGAAGCATCTTGGTATTGTTTTTATTGATATTGTATATAGCACATACTTAAATAGCTCTCTAAAGTGTGCAGCTTGGGTGGAGCCAAGATAAGACAGGAACTCACCTGAACTCTCCCAAATTAACCTCCAAACAACTACAAAATGCTGCCTCAAAACCAACAAAAAAGATGTAGTGAAATAATTTTCCAGGCCAAGACAACATAGAAGGTCAACAGTAAAGGTTTGCATCACTCAGATAAAAGGAGAGTGTAGTCCAGTGCAGGTGGCTTCCAAGGAAGCCAGAAGCAGGCTGTATCTCAGCAAGTCAGCAGGACCTCCAGCCTTGGCACAGGTCAATAGTGAGGCCCTGGGGCTTTGGTGCCCTGGAACAACAGGTCAGGGGCATAGCAGGCCAGTGGCACAGCAGGCTACCAACAGAGTAGGTCAGCTGCAAGATCTTGAATGCCCAGAGTAGCAGGCCAGAGGCTAGGCCCCAGGACCCTGGCACAAGAAACTTGGTGCACCCCAGGAGCAAAGCCCAACTTTAAAAGTCATTAAATAGGCTGGAAAATGAACAAAAAACAATTAAAAAGAATCTGACCATAGAATATTACTATGGCAATAGGAAAGATCAAAACAGAAATTCAGAAGAGGACAACAATGTCAAAATGCCTATATGCAAAGCCTCAAAGAAAAATGTGAATTAGTCTCAGGCCCCAAAAAACTCATGGAAGAGATCAAAAAGATTTTAAAAACAAACAAGACAGTTAGAAGAAAAATTGGGAAAAAAATGAGAGTGATTCAAGAGAATAGTCAAGAGTTTGGTAAAAGAAGCACAAAAAATGGGAAGAGATGTACAAAAATTTGCTGCAGAAAACACCTCCTTAAAAAGTAGAACTGGCCAAATGCTAATTCCTTAAAAATTAGAATTGGGCAAGTGGAAGCTAATGACTCCATGAGACACCAAGAAACAATAAAACAAAAATCAAAAGAATGAAAAAATAGAATAGAGAATGTGAAATATCTCATTGGAAAAACAACTGACCTAGAGAATAGATCCAGGAGAGATAATTTAAGAATTATTGGGCTACCTGAAAGCCATGATAAAAAAAGAGTGTGGAAAACATATTTCAAGAAATTATCAAGGAAATCTGCCTTGATAGCCTAGAACCAGAGGGTAAAATAGAAATTGAAGGAACCCACTGATTACCTTCTGAAAAAGTTCCCAAAATGAAAACTCCCAGTAATATTATAGCCAAATTCCAGAACCCCCTGGTCTGCAAACAGCCAGAAAGAAACCATTCAAATATGGAGGCACAGTCAGGATTGCATGGCATTTAGCAGTTCCTACATCAGAGGACCAGAAGGCTTGTGAAATTGACCATAATCCTTTAGGGGAAAAATGGATATTCAATGAAATAGAGGACTTTCAAGAATTCCTGATGAAAAAGTCAGAGATGAACAGAGAATTTGATTTTCAAATATAAGAATAAAGAGAAGCATAAAAAGGTAAATAGGAAAGAGAAAACAAGGGATTTAATAAGGTTAAAATGTTTACATCCCTCCATGGGAAGATGATACTTGTAACTCTTAAGAATTTTATCACTATTAGATCAGTTAGAAGGAGTATACATAGACATAGGGTGCAGGTATGAGTTGACTTTTATGGGATGACAGCTAAAAAATTCAAAAACAAAATTAAGGGATGAGAAAGAGGATTATACTGGGAGAAAAGAGAAAGGAGAGATAGAATCAGGTAAATTATCTTATATGAAGAGGCACAAGAGACCTATTACAGTGGAGGGAAAGATGGGGGTAGGTGGGCATAACTTGAAGCTTACTCTCATCATAATTGGTTCAAACAGGAAATAACATATACACTCAGTTGGGTATAGAAATCTATCTTACCCTGAAATAGAAGAGGAGGGGAATAAGAGAAGTGAGTGGGGGACTGATAGAAGGGAAGCTGGATTGGAGAAGGCTATAGACACCAAAACACTGGTGAGGAGGAACAAGGTGAAAGAAAAGAGAGAGAAAAGGATAAAGAGGGGAAAATAGGATGGAGGGAAATGCACAGTTAGTAATCATAACTCTGAATGTGAATGGGATGTTCTCACTCATAAAACAGAGGCAGATAGCAGAGTGGATTAAAAACCAGAATCCTACAATATCGTTGTTTACGAGGGACACGTTTGAAGCAGAAAGATATCTGTAAAGTAAAGGTAAGGAGCATAATCTATTATGCTTCTGCTGAAGTATAAAAAGCAGGGGTAGAAATCAAAATCTCAGACAAAGCAAAATCGACAATAGATCTAATTAAAAGAGACAAGGAAGGAAGCTATATTTTGCTTAAAGATACTATAAACAATGAAGTAGTAACAACACAAAATGTATATGCACCAAATGGTATAGCATCCACATTTTTAAAGAAGTTAAATTAGTTCCAGGAGGAAATGGACAGTAAAACTATACTAGTAAGGGACCTCAACTTTCCCCTCTCAGAACTAGGTTGATCTAACCAAAAAAAAGGAAAGATGGTAGGAAGGGGAATAGAACTTTAGAAAAATTAGATATGATAGACCTCTTGAGAAAATTGAATGGGGATACAAAAGAATGTACTTTTTCTTAGTGGTACATGGTACCTACACAAAAATTGACCAAATATTAGAGCAGAAAAACCTCACAATCAAATGCAGAAAGGCAGAAGTATTAAATGCATCCTTTTCAGATCATAATGCAACAAAAATTTCATTCAATAAAGGGTAGTAGAAAGACATTAAAAAATAATCGGAAAGTAAGCTAATGCTAAAAATGTGTTGGTCAAAGAACAAATCATAGAAATAATTTCATTAAAGAGAATAACAACAATGAAACAGCATGCTAAAATTTATGCAATGCAGCCAAGGCAGTACTTAGGGGAAAATTTATATCCTTAAATGTTTAACTCAATAAAATAGAGAAGGAGAAGATCAATGAATTGGGCATGCAACTGAAAAAAAGCTAGAAAAAGAACCAATTAAAAATCCTCAATTAAACACCAAATTGGAAATCCTGAAAATCAAAGGAAAGATTAATAAAATTGAAACTAAGAAAACCATTGAACCAAAAAATAAAACTAGGAGTTGTTTTTATTAAAAAAACCAATAAAATTGATAAGCAATTGATTAATTTTATCTAAAAAGGAAAGAAAACAAATTAACAGTATCAAAAATGGAAAGGGTGAATCCACCACCAAATGAAAAGGAAATCAAAGAAATTATTAGGAGCTATTTTGCTCTCAGTAAAATGAATATTTATAAAAATATCAATTGCCCAGATTAACAGAAGGGAAAATAGAATACTTCAATAAAACCATTTTAGAAAAAGAAAGTGAATAAGCCATCAATGGCCACCCTAAGAAAAATCCCCCCAGAGCCAGATGGATTCACAAGTGAATTCAAATTTAGAAGAATACAATTCATTCATCAATTGATAAATGGTCCAAGGATGTGAACGAACATTTAAAGAACAATTAATTCTGATACTACATCAGCTATGTAGAAAAATGGGTGAAGAAGGAAACCTACCAAATTTCTTTTTATAACACAGATATGGTGCTGATATCTAAACCAAGAAGATTCAGAACAGGGAAAGGAGACTGTAGATCAATTTCTCTATTAAATTTTGATGCAAAATTTTAAATAAAATGCTAGCAGGAGATTTATAGTGATGTATCATGAGGATCACACATTAAGAGCAGGTGTGATTTATACTGAGAATGAAGGGATGGTTCGATATTGGGGAAAGCTATCATCATACTTTACCATATCAATAACAAAGCCAATAGAAATCAGATGATTATCTCAATAGATGCATAAAAAGATTTTGACAAAATGCAGTACCCATTCCTATTAAAAAACATTAGAGGGCACAAGAATAAGTGGAGCTTTCCATAAAATGATAAGTAGTATCTAAAACCATTAGCAAGCTTTATTTGTAATGGGGATAAGCTAGAAGCCTTCCCAATAAGATCAGGGGTGAAACAAGGATGCCCATTATCACCACTATTATTCAATAATGAATTAGAGAAGAAAAAGAAATTGAAGGAATTGGAATAGACAATGAAGAAACAAAACTATCACTTTTTGCTGATGATATGATGCTATACTTAGAGCTTCCTAGAGAATAGACTAAATAGCTAATTGAAATAATTAACAACTTTAACAAAAGTGCAGGATATGAAACAAACCCACATAAATCATCAGCACTTTTATATATTACCAACAAAGTCCAGCAGCAAGAGATAGAGAAATTTGATTTAAAATAATTACAGACAATATAAAATACTTGGGAGTCTACATGCAAGATAAACCCAGGAACTCTGTGAACACAATTACAAAACACTTTTCACACAAATAAAGTCAGATCTAAACAACTGGAAAAATATCAATTACTCAAGGGTAGGCCAAACCAATATAACAAAAATGACAATTCTACCTAAATTAATTTACTTATTCAGTTCCATACCAATCAAACTACCAAAAATTATTTTATGGAGCTAGAAAAATCGCAACAAAACTCGTCTGGAAGAATAAAAGGTCAAGAATATCAAGGAAATCAGTTTTAAGAATGTGAAGGAAGATGGCCTAACCATATTCTATATCCATCTATATTATAAAGCAGTAATAATCAAAATTATCTGGCACTGGCTAAGAAATGAGATGGTAGGCCAGGGAATAGATTAGGTACACAAGACACAGTAGTAAATGTCATAGTAATCTACTATTTGAGAAACCCAACGACCCAAGCTTTGGGGGCAAGAACTCACTATTTGACAAAAACTGCTAGGAAAACTGGAAAGCAGTAGACGCTAACATCTCACATCATATACCAAAATAAGGTCAAAGTGGGAGCATAATTTTAACATAAAGTGTGATACCATAAGCAAATTAGGAAAGCAAGGAATGGTTTACTTGTCAGATCTATGGAGATGGGAAGAATTTAATGACCAAACAATAGAGAGAGAACATTATGAGATATAAAATGGATAATTATGATTGTATTAACTTAAAAAGGCTTTGCACAAATTAAAACCAATGTAAACAAAATTAGAAGAAAAGAAGAAATCTGGGAAATGATTTTTATGGTGTCTCTGATAAAGGTCCCATTTCTCAAATATGTAGAGTACTGAGTCAAATTTAGAAGAATACAGATCATTCCTCAATTGATAAATGGTCAAAGGATGAGAACGGGTAGTTTTTTAGACAAAAAAACAAAGCTATTATCATATGAAAAAATATTCTAAATCATTATCGATTAGAGAAATGCAAATTAAAACAACTCTGAGGTACCACTTCATACCTATTAGATTGGCTAATATGACAGAAAAGGATAATGATGCATTTGAGGAAATGTGGGACATTAATTTGTTGGTAGAGTTGTGACCTGATCCAACCATTCTCAGAGACATTTGGAACTGTGCCTAAAAGGCTATAAATCTATGCACAAAAAGGGAAAAGGACCTGTTTGTACAAAATTATTTATAGCACCTCTTTTTGTGGTGGCTAAGAGCTGGAAATTGAGGGGATGCTAATCAATTAGGAAATGGCTAAACAAGTTGTGGCATGATTATAATGGAATACTATTGTGCAATAAGAAATGATGAGCAGGTGGATTTCAGAAAAACCTGGAGAGACTTATATGAACCGATGCTGAGGGAAGTGAGTAGAACCAGAAGAACATTGTTCATGGTAACAGCAACACTGTACGATGACTAACTTTGACAGACTTAGCTCTTCTCAGCAGTGCAGGCATCTGAGACAACTTCAAAAGACTCATGATGGAAAATGCTATCCACATCCAGAAAAAGAACCATGAGTCTGAATACAAATTGAAGCATACTATTCTCTCTCTGTCTCTCTCTCTCTCTCTCTCTCTCTCTCTCTCTCTCTCTCTCTCTCTCTCTCTCTCATTTTCTCCCCCCCCCCATTGTTTTGTCCAAAGGACTTATGATGAAAAATGCTACCCATATCCCAAGAACGAACTTATGGAATCTGAAGGCAAATCAAAGCATACCATTTTCCACTTTATTTTGATTTTTTTTGTTTTTTTCTTCTTTCACAATATGACTAATATGGAATATGTTTTGCGTGATTGCACATGTATAACCTATATCAAACTGCTTACTATATCAGGGAAGGGGACAGGACTGGGGAGGGATGGAAAAAATTTGGAACTCATTTTTTTTAAAAAATCAATGTTTGTCTTTACGTGCAATTGGGAATAAAATAAAATATCATTTAAAATAAAGTTTGCAAAGCACTTTATAAGTACTACGTTATTTAATCATCCCAAGAACACTGAGAGGTAGGTGTTGTTATTATCCTAATTTTATAGATGCAGAAACTGAGGCAGACAGGAGTTAAAAGACTTGCCCAAGAATCACAGCTAAAAAGTGTATAAGGTAGGATTTGAACTCTGGTCTTCCTGACTCCAGCACTCTTTCCACTGTGGTGCCACTTTGGGTTCCACTCTTTTTGTGCTGCACTGCATTTCTCATGTGAAGTCTTTCTCATGGTACAATAATATTGCATTATATTCATACACTGTAATTTGTTGGCCATTCCCCAGTCAGTGGGTTCTCACCGACTTTGTTTCTGGCTTTAAAAAAACCATCCACTCCAAGGAATGTTGCTATGGGTATGTTGCCATATATGAACCTGTTCTTTTTGTCACTGACCTATTTTGGAGTACAGATACAATAGTTGGATCAGTGAATGTGGGCATTTTAGCAACTTTTCTTGTAAAATTCTTAATTGCTTTCCAAAATGACTGGACCAATTAATAGCTCAAACAATAGTTTTAGTGTGCCTGTCTTTCCATAGTCCCTCCAACACTGGTATTTTTTAAATAAATAGTATTTTATTTTTTCCAATTACATGTAAAGACAATTTTCAACATACATTTTTTGAAAGATTTTGAGTTCCAAATTTTTCTCCTTCCCTCCCTTCCTTCCCTCCTCAAGATGGCAAGCAATCTGATATAGGTTATACATGTTCAATAATGTAAAACATATTTCCACATTAGTCGTGTTGTGAAAGAAAAAAAGAACAAAAGGAAAAAAAGAAAAAAAAACCTAAAAAAGGGAATATATTATACTTAGATCTGCATTCCGACTCTATCAATTCTTTCTCTGGATGTGCGTAGTATTTTCTATCATGAATCTTTTTGAATTGTCCTGGATCATTTAATTGCTGAGAAGAGCTAAGTCAATCACAGCTGATCATCACACAATGTTGCTGTTGCTGTGTACAATGTTCTCTGGTTCTGCTCACTTCACTCCACATCAGTTCATGTAAGTCTTTTCCAGTTTTTCTGAAATCTGCCTGCTCGTCATTTCTGATAGTACAATAACATTCCACTATATTCACATACCATAACTTGTTTAGCCATTCCCCAATCTGTGGGCATCTCCTCGATTTCCAATTCTTTGTCACCACAAAAAGAACTGCTATAAATACAACTGTACTGGTGATTTTTAAAAATCATCTTTTCCAATTTATTGGGTATGTGATGAAAGCACATAGTTACTTAATTTACATTTCTTTTATGAACAATTTCTGTTTTTAAAAGGAAAACAATAAAAAGCATATCTTTAAAATTCTCCAGAGACTAGGAGTTTTCTTGAATTTAGGTTGTTTAAAAATAGATAATTTAATGAATTCCTAATGGGTTGAATTGAAGATTCCATAGACAGGATTGTGGTAGATGTGCTGGTTCAGTTGGTTAGATAAATCTCTAGATAGTAACTGGTTCAAACTCTGAAATGTTTTATGAGAGAATATATATTTGTCAAGGTCAGGAATAGTTTCATTTGGGGCCTTATATCCCCAGAGCCTAGCATGTATTAGAAACTTAATGTTTATTGATAAATTGAGAAAGTATCCCCTCTCGCCCATAATTGTACCCATTGTAGGAATATTCCTTGTAATGCCTTCCACTCCTCTCTTCCTCCCAATCCCACTCCCACTAACTGCCCTGGGGTTGAGCTTTGGCTCTAGAGCTCTGGGTTTTGAGCCTGGATAGTTGTGAAGATGGTGGTGATCATTAAAGGAAGTATTATGATCAGGAGAAGAAGCCAGTTGGGACACAGAGATGATGAATCCAGTGTGGGACATGTTGGGTTTTTAAGGCTGCCAGCCCATCTAGTCTAACTCTATGACCATCACTACAAAAACAAACCAAAGGCTGTTTAATGCACAAAGGAGAGTCTATTACATTATAGCTAAACTAAAACATTATGTTCTTTGGCATTTAAATGAAATCTAACTGAAACGGTGTTATGTCAAAAATCTTCAATTCAACTTTTTACAAAGAAGGCATTGTTACAACTCCCCCATCACCATATTAGTTAGAAAATAGAAAGCTGGGTAGATATATTGAAATTACTTATCCTGGTGTGTAGGATAAATACTGGATACGGCAGTTATATAAATACTCAGGGAAAGAAAAAATAGGAAATCGAAAGGCAGAGAATGGGACCAATTCTGTACCTGTTAATCTGGGTTACTTTCTAACTTGTAGGATTTAGGAAGAAGACAGATATTGGACAAAAACATTAACTATGATTTTGGATCCATTTCTTATCACCTTAAATCAAATAGATCTGTGTTTCTCTTCTGCATGTCGTGTACCCACTGAATTCTTGCCGCATGGATTCAGCCTTCTCTATTTTATTAAAAATAACTGGGGTCTGATTCTTTGCACATTTCCATCTCCACATTTAACTCCATTTGATGTCAGTGGGAGTTCTCAGTGAAATGAAAAACCCTGTTGGACAGAAGCAGTTCATAAAACTGTTGATTGAGAAGTTGGTAAAGGGCTACTTTGTGATTGAAATTAGGGATACTGGAGGCCCAATGAAAATAGCAAAATGTTCACTGATGGTTGATAAGAAGAGAAAATGGATGGTGAGCCTGCAGTTCTGAGCTACTAGATGAGAATGGGGAAAGCCCCTCCCTACCTCCCCCCCTCACCCTCAGGGCAGTGGTTTTGTTCTCGAGGGAGGAGTTATTGGGAAAAATGATAAGAACTCTACAGGATGACCAGTGGAGGGAATGCTCACACTGGTGAAGCCATGGATCCATCAGAGTGAGCAGAAAGGAATAAGGTATACCATTTAGAATGGCAATTTGAAGTCCATTTAGCTGAAGGCAAAAGGCAGTGTTGTAGGGCCTTATTATATCATATCGAGAAGACAGTCTGCATGTCAGAAAGACCTAGATTCCAGGCCTGCCTCTGACTGTGGGTGAGTCACGTAGCATCTCAGTGCCCTAGGAATGCTCTAAGATTCTAAATTACTGAGGATTTATGACTTCTAACCATGGAGGGAGTTTCTACATGAAGAGTTCCTAAAGAAATCTAAGGTCTTAAGCAATATCCGTGTGTGTGTGTGTGTGTGTGTGTGTGCGTGCGTGCGCGCACATGTGTATGTGCATATACAGACATATACACAAAATATATGTTCATATATGTCTATACATATATACACATCTGTAAGATCTATTATATCCATATCCATATCCATATATATATATATATATCATCCTCTAAGAACATGGCTGGATCCTTAAAAGTACATCTCCGGTACTTCAAAGGTCTGTGATTTCACTCTTGTGGGAAATCTTTTCACTGTTGTTGATTGTATCTCTTCTGTGACATAGACACCGAAAGCTGCTGAGGCTGAAAAATTCATCCTTCCACCATCGCTCTGGGGATGAGCGTCTCCACACTGAAAGGGGCTAATCCTCTCACTGAGTATGTGGCAAATCACTTGGCCCTACTCAAAGCCTGCCTCGCTTGGAAGAACCCACCCAAGTTTGCTCTCTGTGGGTATAACCTTCAGGAACTCAAGGTCACTTCCTTATCAGAAAGAGACCTTGGAACAGGACTTTAGCAGAGGTTAAGTGCCCTTATTTCTGGGGGAAAAATATGGATTCCTAAAAGGGAAATCTGGTTTCCCTTCCCTTCCACACCGTGGGATGTGAATGAGATATTTGTGTGATAATAATACAATGCCACTTGATGATTCGCAAGTGTTTTAGAGGTTGTGAAGTGCTTTATAAGTGATTTCTTATTTGATCCTCACAAAAACCCTTTGGGGTTAATATTAGAGCATTATCATTCCCAGTTTTACAGATGGGGAAACTGAGGCTGACTTGCTAATGGTTACACTAGGTGTCAGAGGCGGGATTCAAACCCATGTCCCTCGTGAGTATAAGGTCATCAGATGTTTTATATGAGTTGTTATATCCTATTTAGCAATGTCCACACTAAAAACCTATGAGAAAGACCACAGATCCCAGGGCTAGAAGACAAGTTCAAATTCTGTCTCTGATATTTACTAGTTGTATGTATGACCTTGGATAAGTCACACACATTGGACCTCAGTTTCTCTACTATAAAGTGAGGGGTTCTGGATGAGCTGGCCTCTGAGGTACCTTCCAGCTCTAACCCTATGATCCTACCCACTAGAAAGGATTCAGCTTTTTATGTAGCAAAAGCTGTGTTTTGGATACAAGATTTATCCTAGGATTTTTGGGTAATTTAAAATACAAAATCTTCAGTCTAGCATTTAAAACCTTCCACAATCTGGCTTCCTTATACTTTTCTAGACTTAGTTCATATTAGTCCCCTTCATTCCAATTTTTTCTAGTTCAGTTTTGCTTGTTAGCTTTCCCTGAATACAAAATTCCAGCCTCTACACCTTTGCACTGGTACAGCCATTCCATGGCTGGAATGCTTTCACTATTCACTTCTACCCCAGAGAATCCCCTAGTTTCCTTCAAGGCCAGCTCCATGAGGCCTCTCCTGATCCCTCCACTTAGGACTCTCTCCCCTTCGAAATTATTGTGTATTGTTCTCTGTACATGTTGTGTTTACTCATTTGCACATGCGTTGTACCTCCTCCCTCACCCTAATGGGATGCAAGCCCCTTAGGGCAAGGCTTTACTTTATAGGGCTTAACACAGAGTAGACATTTAATGTCAATCGGTGTGAAAGCAGCCATGTCATGACTTTCAAATCCAGATCATAGAACCATTGATTCAGAGCTGGAAGGGGCCTCGGAGGCTGTCTAGCCCAAACCTAGAACTAGGAAACTGAGCCTTTGAAGGTTCTGTGACTCACCCCAGGCCACACAGTAAGACTAGCAGGGATGGTATTCATCCTCAGGCTGGTGGGAACAAGCACCATCAATAGATACTACTTGTCTTGGAATTCTTCTCTGGATACCCCATGAGCCGCTGATAGGAGTCAGTGGAGTTGGGTAGGGACAAAGTAGTCTATCTTTCTAATCCCAGAGAGCTGGGCTCTCTGTGGCCAAGATCTAGAGATATCAGCTCTAACACTTTCCTGGAGCTCTAATACCCAGCTCTTCACTGACTCTGTCCCCACAGTATCTCAGGTCAGGTCAAGTTTGGATTTGGCTGGGTTACAATGAAGAGAGGTCAGTGGGAGGACCCATAGGATATTTGCAGTATAAGATCCCTGGGCGTTCTCTTTGTTCCTTTGGAACCACATTGATGGCTCAATGCTTTGGTACTTGATTGGATGGATCTGTGACTCCATCAATGTATCTGCTTCCCCTCTTTGGAGGAGTCTCAGGCCCACATGGATGGGAACCAGACAAGATGGGCAGCCATGAATGGGTTGTGAAAGTATAGATACGGACTATAGTCCTGTAGTCAGGAGGACCTGCGTTGAAATGATGCTTTGAATGCTATGTGATAATGGGTGAGTCACTTCCTTCTCTGAGCTGCAGGCAATTCTCTAAGACTTTACATTACAGACAAGTGGAACACAAGTTTGATTTTGTTTTGTTGTTAACTCATTTTTAACCAGGTGGTTCTTCCCTCAAGATTTTTGAGGTTCTGTTTGTTTTTTTTTTTTTATCCCCAGGATCAAGCACAGTGCCTAACACATTTCTTTGTTTGTCTATTCATCTTTTCATTTATCTATTCATTCAAGCAATTTATTTATTAGGTTTGTACCTGTGATTTCATTGGAGTAGGACCTCCCTGAAGAGGAAATTCTCTCCACCAATGCAGACCACCAGTAACTGTTCTGAAATTTGTAGTCTTGGTTGTGAGGCTACTGAAAAGTTAATTAGCTTGCCCAGGGTTAATTAACCAGCATGTGACAGTGGCAAGACTTTACCAAGGTCATCATGACTCCAAGGCTGACTCTCTAATCTCCACATCATGCTAGCCGGTATACAGTAGGTACTTAATCAATGCTTGTTGAATTGAATTGACTCGAAGGCAGTTCTCATACTTGGAATTCCCACACTGACCAAAGTCTTGGGTTCCTGGGATAGTGATGACTATATTGCACTTCTTCATCCAGAGCCTGCTTCTCCATTGACAGAACTCTAAAGTTGGCTGCTGCTGGTCTATATCCCGGGTACATATGATTTCAATAACCTGCCTCACCTTCCTCCTTGGAGTAGCTGGCTGAGGTTGTATTCTTTTCTGGTGACTCTGGCCATGTTGAGATTGAGGGGTTTGAGTATTTTTTGCCAGAAAGGGGAAAAAAATTGGATACTCTCTCCTCCCCCCACCGGATTAGTTATGCATTTGTACTTTTTACTCTCCCATGGTTTTATGAGCAGCTAAATGGATTTTGCTCAAGTCTTCAAAAATCAACTTTGAACTGAGGCCAGTGATATAAAGTTTCAGCCTAGGAAGAATAATTCTGAGTCAGTTCTAAGCAAAGCAAAGAGAGTTAAAAATGGAAACGCCTTATCCACTTTAGCTCAAATGTTTGTGTAGAAGAAAGAAAGGGTGAAAGGCAGAAGGGCCACATACACATGCTGAGCTTTTGATGTGAGTTTTAGAGGCTGTCCCGGCAGGCTCTCCTCAGCTGTCATCTGCATCCTAATGATTTTCATCAAAGTTTCTCTCATTCCCTCCTATATTCCAAGAGAAGGTAAGCTCCTTGAGAGTAGGGACTCCTTCACCCTCATTTCTGTTTTCTCCATGCGGCATATGACACTTTGCACACAGTAGGTGCCTAATGTTTGTTGACTCTGTTAGACTGAACTATTTCTCTCAGCAAGCTACACCTCTCCCCTCCCCCCTCCCAGTTTTCTCAATCCCTTGAATCAGCTCCAGGAACTTCAACAACAGCCTCCCCCAAAACAACATGGCCTAAGAGGGGGAGCAGGGCTCCAGAACACGGCAGGTGGAGAGGGAAGGCAGGACCACAGCCTTTCCGAAACTGCTCTGAGAAAGCATGGGGCAGTGCGTTCAAATCCTGCCTCCAAGACTCCCTAGCTGCGTGACCACGTCCATCCGAGCCTCAGTGTCTTCACGTATAAAATCGGGAGAATGAGATCTATAAAATCTGCCTCCCAGAGTTATCTCGAAGCTCAAAAGAAATAATCCATGTAAAGTACTCGGAGGACTTTAAAACGATATCTGAGTTCTAGGCGCCACCTACTACCCGTGTGGCTTTGGGCGGCGCTTTTTCCTCTCCGGTCTTCAATTTTCTCATTTGATAAATGGGGGCGGGGTGGGTCTAATTGATCTATGAAGTCCCTTCTAGTTAATAGTAATGATATTATTATAAATAATAATGACATTATTATCAATAACAGCTGGAGCTTATTAATCGCCTACTATGTGTCGGGCACTGTACTAAGGTCATTAACAATATTATCACATTTGATCCTTACAATAACTGTGGGAGGCAGGTGCCCATTTTACATTTGAGGGAACTGAGGCTAATAACGCTCACCATGATAATGAATATTTATATGGTGCTTATTACGTGCCAGGCACGACGTGCCAAGTGTTCTACAGTTACAACCATCTTGGATCCTCACAACAAGTCTACAAGGTAGGTGCTCCTACTACCTTCATTTTAATGAAGAAGAAACTGATACAGAGTTAAGGGACTTGAACAAGGTCATACAGCTTCGAACTCAGGTCTTCCTGATTCCAGGCCCAGCACTTGATCCATTGTGCCACCTCATAGGCTAGGATGTATCCCATAGGACTATTTTGCCAACCTTTAAGTGTTATATAAATATGAGCTGTTTTCGAGGTTGTTTTTATGATTATTGAGGTCCTGTAGGTATCTAGGTTCATAGTGGATGACAGAAGGTAGTTCAACAAGACCAATGTATAATGACCAAGTAAAGGAGCAAAATCAATCAACCAGCAATTCTTTATTGAGTGCCTACTATGTGCCCGGCACACTTCCAGGAGCTGGGGATAGAAACTGTCACAGTTGCCATGGTGACATGGAACAGTCCAGAGGGACGATATCATTTGATTGAAAGCCGCAGGAATATGAGCAAAGACACATGAGAGAGTTAGTGGGGGTGTGGGGTATAAACACAGACGTGATGCCCAGAAATCAGAGGTGTAGCCAGCCTGGATCCTAATGCTGCAGTCAATGTGGACTGAGAGCAGGAGAAGGGCCGAGCACTTAGAATCTAAATCAAAAGAGTCGTGTTTGCCCAGTTTGGAATGGCAGATTCTGTCATTTTGTCTAATGTTCTAGAATTTCCATCCCCTTGAATTCTGCTGTTCACTTAATCACAATCGTTCCTAGCTAGATTTCAATGGAAAATCACTCCCTTTGCTAAATCCACCCCCTTTCTCTCTCTCTCTCTCTCTCTCTCTCTCTCTCTCTCTCTCTCTCTCTCTCTCTCTCTCTCCTTCTCTGTTTCTCTCTGTCTCCTCCTCTCTCCCCCCTCTCTTCTCTTTCCCTTTCTCTCTGTCTCTCTTTACCCTTCTCTATCTCTGTATTTCTGTCTCTCCCTCCTTCCCTCTTTCCCTCCTCCCTCTCCTCTCCCCTCCCTTTCCTCTCTTCCTCCCTCCTCTCTATCCTTCTCTCTTGTATCTCTCTCCCCCTCCCCCTCTCTCTGAAACTCTTTCCAATTTGCTTACATTATTCTGTTCCAAAATTGGTCCAAACCAAGAGAGGTGTTGCTCGATGTGTGGAGAGAGAAAATGCCACTTGCTCTCAGGGAGATAAGACAAGTGGTGCATTGATAATAACGTTCAACCCTGAACAGCCTCTTTGTTGTCACATCGCATTATACGTTTCTAACTCAAAAGCAAGACTCATGATGCCTCAGGAAGGATTTCTGGTGTTGCTAATTTTATATATGTTCAATTTTTCTCAGCATTCCATGACCTGTTTCTTGATAGCCATTTTTTTAAAGCAAGGCTTCATTACTTTCTAATTTGTTCTTATTACATAAATGAATTCAATACTGCAGTCCCATGAACTATTGTTAATTTCATGGTTTCTATTCTCCTCCCTATTGGCTGGTCAGTTTCCTTCTGAGGATCCTCTTTGCCCCCAAAATATCCTTAGGAAAGTAATTTTCATTCTACTTAACCCATTTTCATTCTTAACTCATTTTCATTCTTTGCCTTCTCTTTTCAGGGATGTTGTCGAAGAAGAGATTTCACAGATGTACAGAATCTCGGAGTTGGGAGGACCACATTCCAGTCAGTACTTGACCCGGAATTCTTTCTACACCATTGCTGTTGAGGGGTCATTCAGACTATATTTGAAGATCTCCAGTGTTCCAACAATCCAGCTAGCAGCTTCTGTGGGGCTGTAAGATCCACTCACAGCCAGCACCCAGAAAGCTGCCAACAGCAGAGGTTCTTTTGATCTGCTTAACTAAGGAAAGCAAGGTTAAGGGGTTGGCAAGCTTACTTTAATTCAGCACACAAATATCTTTCACTTAGTTCAGGGGAAAAATCCAGCACCCTGAACTTCAGAGCAAATTACAAACAAATTACAAACATCAACAGACAGACCCAATACAGATTCATAGTTACCAACATCTAGGTTCAGCCCGGGAGCTCAGAACAAGGGCTGGCCCAGAGTCACACACGCTACCACTGCTGCGGGAAAGAGCTCCAACCTCTGGTTTTATATCTTTTTCAGCGTCAGGGGTGAGTCACCCATGTGCCCTAGAATTGTCACAAAGAGGCGGACTTAAACCCACGTGGTTTAAAAGCCTCTGCTGTCCCAGATGTGTAAACTAGGCCCTCCCTGGAGTTAGCCCCACATTGGGCCCCACCTTAGTTGCCAATCTATACCCACTAAGGTTTTACACCTAATAGGGGTTTGGGCCTGGGGCTTAGCACTTAGTAAGACTCAATGAAATACACTGAATTAGTCAAAGCAAACAAAAGCCAAACTCTTCAAGGGCACTTGTTGAACTAAGCGCTAAGGAGCCCATTTTGCTTACCAGCACATCCAGGTACAGGGAACTCATTGCCTTCCTAGGCAGCACATTCCACTTTTAGACCACTCTATTTTTCTTTACATCAAGACAAAATCTACCTCTCCACTTCTTTCGCCCTATTGGTCCTTCTTCTCCCCCCTGGGGCCAGGCCAGTTTCCCATCTCCTCATCAGAGAAACCCTACATTCTTGCCATTTAGTTGGTGGATAGGGTTAGAAGAAGAATCCTTCTCCCAGCTAGTCTAATTACCCTTCCACATCTGTGTCCTCCATTAAACTGTGAGGTCCTTGTGAGCAGGGACTGTCTTTTGCCTTTCTCTGTATCCTTAGTGCTTCTCTCAGAGACTGGCACATAAAGGACACTTCATAATCGATTGACTGACTAAATGACTGACCACATGTCAGATCTTTAAACACTGTTTGGTGACTGTCATGAGGGGCAACTAGGTGCTGTAGTAGACAAAGCACTGAGTCTGGAGTCAGGAGGACCCGAGTTCAAATTTGGCCTCAGACATTGACTAGCTATGTTATACTGGGAAAGTCATTTAACCCAGTTGCCTCAGTTTCCTCATCTGTAAAATGATCTGGCAAAGGAAATGGCAAGCCACTCCAGTGGTTTCTTTGCCAAGAAAACCCCAAATGGGATCACAAAATGTTGGACACGACTGAAATGACTGAACAGCAAAAAGACTATCATGATCCCTCTACATTTTCTCTTTTTCCATTTGAATATGTCCAGTTTATTCAACTGAGCCTGATATGGCATAGTCTGCAGCCTCCTCACCATCTTGTAACTCTCCTTGCGGTGTAGTATGTATGGAGACTACCTGTTTATAAACTCTGGTAATATAATTGACAGTTGACACTTTCTAGCTGTTAAGAATGAAAGGGAGTCATTATACTTTCCTTCTCCCTCATTTATTTTCAGAATAAAGTACTCATGAAAGATTGGCACCCTCCTCCCCAATTAATCAGATTGACTAGGTTGAGGAGGTGCCTTTCCATTATGAACAGGGCAGGACCCACTAGATTTGAAATGGATTCCTTCCTTGGAAAAGTAACACTGCCTTCAGTGATTGATTGCTCTGGTAGAATTCGGACAAAAAGAAAAGATATTACCTCTAATTTTGAGTTGGGGAAGGAGTTAAGGAGAAGGCTTGGGTACTGATATGTGACCCGACTGGAATACTGGAATAGAAGTACTTCATAGGACTTCCAGAGTTCCAGAAGACTGTTCTTCTTCAGGTTGGAGGATTATTATCATTATCATGTCTTCTTCTTTTTCCTCCTTCAGCTCTTCCTTTTCCTTATCTACTTCCTCCTCCTCCTCCTCTTTCTCCTCCTCCTCTTCCCCCTTCTCTGTCTCTGTCTGTCTGTCTCTATCTCTTTGTCTTTCTGCTGGGAGTTGGAAAATCCACAAGACCTTGTAGCAAGGTAGGAGGATTTAACCCTAGGAATGGATAAACTCAGGCAGGGTTATCCATTGCCATCCTTTCAGAAAAAAAATTCTGTCTCGTATTTACAGGATTATTATTGAATATTCTAATTTCACCATTTAGAAGTCATTTTGGATACATAATGCACATCCATGTGTGGGTCTATATGCACATATGTAAGCTTATGTATATATACACACACACGTCTATGTTGATGTAAGGATTTCTTTTTTATAAGTCCACGTGCCTGACAGTTGTCATTTAAAGATTCTCTTTCTCTGTCTCTGTCTTCCGGTCTCTAACACTGTCTCTGTTTCTCTGTGCCTCTGAGGTAGCTAGGTATAGAGTTCTGAAATGGGCACTCAGGAAAACCTGAGTTCAAATATGGCTTCAGACACTTCATTAGTTACGTGAGACTGGGCAAGTCATTTAAACTTTATCTCAATTTTCTCAACTCTCAAATGGAAATTATACCATGGTGAATGTGGGGATCAAATGATAGAATATTTGTAAAGTGCTTAGCTTAGTGTCTGGCACATAGTAGGTGCTTAATAAATGCTTATTCTCTTCTGTCTCATTATGTCTCTCTATTTGCCTTTCTTATATATTTGTTTAATGGGACCCAAATCACTAGGATTCTTATTGATCACTGGCAAAGAAAGAATCCTAGGAAGAAATATTATTACCTTAATGACTGTGGGTACTCTATTCTTATAAAGAGATAATTGGTGGAAGAATGTAAAGACTTTCTATTGAAGTATTTTAGACAGGAAATTGATAGAGAAAATGGGACAGACTTATTAAAGCTCTAACTTATTACTTTTTAAAAATTTGTGCCATCTAGAGCCAAA
>NC_050580.1:23368498-23536789 GCF_011100635.1 Trichosurus vulpecula | reverse complement strand
GGCTTACTGGAAACACCTCTGCAGAGCCCTCATAGCGACACAGTGATGGGAATGTTATCATCTACCTCACTCCTATTAACACTTGCTTTGATTTCTTCTGTCAGGTCTCTGTATTTTGAAATGGTTTCTCTATAGCTGAGAGATTCGGGTCTTTGGTGGGGTAACATGTATTAAAAAGTCTTTTTATGGGTCAGTGTTATGTCCAGCATTGTGGACAGCCACAGTTTTGACTATGATAATGGTCCAATTTGGTTTAGTCTTGGTTGGACTCTCAAGGATAAGATTTGTCTTGGGGAAAATGGCAGCCTTCTGATAATATAATTCTAGCCACTGGGTTGAGGGCTCTCTAGGTATTGGGAAGGGCTGAACTTTTGCAGCCCGCAAGGAACATATCCACAGTAGTCCCAAGTCCATCTATGATTCCTAGTGGTGATGGCCTAGACCTGGATTGCCATTATAAACTTCCTTCCCTATAAACAGCTCTGTGTAATTCAGCCATTTGTTTGATGCTTCTCTATCAGCATATCACTAATTGACTTCATGGCTGTCACCCATGGAAGGCCACACTGGGTCTTCACAGGCTCCATCCAGAGGTAAGCCCACTTTTTATATATCCAATTGGTGTGAGCCAATTGTCAGTCTTTGCTGTTGCTTGGTGAAGGGATATCCACTTGTTCCAGAAGAATCTCTCTTAAGCGTTTAACCTGTTATCTCTATCAATCCCTTTCCTCTTTTTGACCAGAAAACATATTCAGCTTTCATAGATACGCTTAGGGAAACAGACCTGTATTTCATTACTAATATATGGGGTTCTTATGAAGTATTTTCCAAATTTGTCCTTATCCACTTATAGCCCTGGAAGTATAGGTTAAGATACTATTATCATTCCAGGAAAGCACTGTTCCAGTCATCTCAGACTAAAGAGGACCAAGGAGGCCTGTTATAAACCGCATTTCTACTCCCCTGCATTGCGTAGTAGCCAGAGATTTTCCAGTAAACAATAGCATGACATAAAGAAGAATGGGGAGAGCCAAGTTTCTGTTAGGAACCATAGTTTCCTTTGAGATGAGAGGTATGTGTATGTTTGTGTGTGTGTGTGTGTGTGTGTGTGTGTGTGTCCTAATTAAGCTTTTCAAATAGGTCACACCCAAAGATGGAGCAGCACCTTCTTAGCTTTGGGCTGTACTGAGGCCGTGTCTTGGCAATCCGTTTGGGTCTTTTTTTCCTTAATTAAGGAAACAAACAGTAGGTGCTATCAGTCCCCATTATAAAAATAGCTAACATTCCAATAACACTTTACGTTTTTCGAAGTACTTTATGTACTTAATCTCACTTGACCCTCAAGCCAGCTCTGTGAGAGGTAGCAGCATCAGTAGTCCCATTTTATAGATGACGAAACTGAGGACCAGAGGACACCCCTCTCACTGGGATCTCCATAGCTGTCTGACTGATCCTTGACTCTCTTCTTCGTGGGGTCCTCATCCAGGTGTGCCTCTAACCATAGGTGTGCCTCAGGGTTCTGTTCTGGGTCCTCTCCTCTTCTCCCTCTGTACCTCTTCACTTGGTGAGCTCACCAGCTCCCAGGGATCCAGTTACCCCTCTTGTGCTGATGTTTCTCTGGTCTATTTGCCCTGCCCTAACCTCTCTGCTGCCCTCCTATCTTTCAGACATTTTGAACTGCATATCCAGTAGACATCTTAGATTCAACGTGTCCAAAATGGAACTCATTACCTTTCCCCCTAAGCCTTCTCCTCCTTCCCCATCCTATCTTCCCTTTTACTATTGAGGACGACAATGTCTCCCATCCCTCAGGCTCCCAACCTCAGTATCATTCTGGACTCCTCACTCTCTCCCCCCACTTCTGCTCCATGTCCAAGTTGTTATCCAAAGCCTATCAATTGCACCTTTGCAGCATCTCTTGAATATGTTCTCTTCTCTCTAATATGCCTCCACTCCTCTGAAATCACTACCTTTATAACCTCACGCCTGGATCATTGCCTTCTGGGATGTCTGCCTGCCTCGAGTCTCTGCCCACTCCAACCCATCCTCCACTCAGCCACCAAAGGGACATTTTCTAAAGTGCAGGTCTGACCATGTTCCCCACCTCCCCCACTCAATAAACTTTTTTTTTTTTTGCTACCTATGGCCTCCAGGAGCAAATACAAAATGCTCTGTTTGGCATTCCGAATCCTTCATAACTTATGCCCCTCCTACCTTTGCAGTCTTCTTATTCCTTACTCTCCACCACACAATCATCAATCCAGTGACACCGGTCCCATGAATAAGATCCAGGAAGGCCCTGATCACAGCTTGAACCTCGAGTCAGAATCTTCTGCTCCTTGGTCCCTGCCTTTCTCCTAGCCTCCAGGCCTCTGTTTGCCGGCCCTAAGTTCTTTAGGATGGCTCATCCAGGGAAGTCTGGACTTCGAATGCCTTTTTCTCTCAAAATGCCCCTGTAGCAAGCCAAAGCTCTCCAGATCACATCCCTTATTATTCTTAGAGCAAATTGCCCCTGAAGTGTCTGTATATTGGAGGACATTCATTATGAGAAGGCCATAATAATAATTGTCATACATAGCTTTAATCAACAAACAAGCATACATTAAGCACCTACTTTATCATAGGCCTTTTCAACAGATCTGGAGATATCAAAACAAATGGAATCATCCCTGCCCTCCAGGGGCATATAACATATTAGGGGAGAGAATATGCATGTAAATAAATATAGGGAAAATAACAATTTTAAAATAGAAAGAAATCGGAGAAGGTCACACCAGACACTTGAGAGTGTGGACCAGGAAAGGTCACCGGCAGAGAGGCTGGTGCTTGGGATGAGCTTTGAAGGTAAGTAGGGGTGCCAAGAGGTGGAGATGAGGATGGAATTAATTCCCTGAGGGGGAGGGGCAGCAGGTATAAGGCCACAGAGACAGTCTGTGGGCTGTTCTAACTGTTTCTTGTCTGAGGAAAAATTCAGTGACAGGGCTAAACCAGAGAGTTTTGAGAAGGGGAGTGGACCACACTTGGGCAGGTTGGGGCCACATTGCCAAGGCCTTTTAATGCCAGGCAGAGGAGTTTGGATTTGACCCAGAGCACAACAGGGAGTCATTGAGTGGAGGAGTGATGTGGTCAGACCTGTGCTTTAGGAAAAACTGCTTGGAGAATGAATTGTAATGGGGAGAGACTTATGGCAGAGACACCAACTGGGAGGCTTTTGCAGTCCTCCAGGTAAGAGGCAGTAAGGGCTCACACGAAAGTGGCTATGTGAGGGGAAAGAGGGGCCACGTCCTAGGATGTTGTGAAGGTCAACATGACAAGATAATATGGGGTGACAATTTAGGAGCTGAGAATCGCTCCTAGGTTTTAAACCTGGGAAACCTGAAGGATGGTGGTGCCTTCAACAGGAAAAGTGAAGTCTGGAAGCATATGTGGTTAAGGAGAATCATTTGGAGACTTGAAGCTCTTTAGCCCGAAGGGGATGTGATCATTCTCTTAAGGTATTTGTTGGGCTGGCATGTGGAAGAGAAGAGGCTAGTCCTGCTTGGCTCTGGAGGGCAGAGCCGGGAGACTGGGGCAAAGGGCAAGGAGTTACAAAATGCTGAATGGAGGCTTGCTGCCACAACTTCCCAACAGTCAGAGCTGTCCCAGAGTCGAGCAGGCTGTCCCCAGAGGTAGTGGGGCCTCTCTACGTGGAACATCTGTAAGTAGGATGATCACTTGTCTGGGGCTCTCTGTTGGGTCTGGGGTGAACTAGAGGCTACCGAGGTCACTTCCACCTCTAAGATCCTATAATCGTGTGACTCGAGAGGCCCCTAGGTGGCATGGTAGCCAGAGTGCAGGACTGGAAGTCAGGAATACTGGAGTTCAAATCTGGCTTCAGACACGTATGTAGCTCTGGGATCCTGGGCAAGTTTCCTCATCTGTAAAATGGGGATTGTCAACCGGACTGAACCCCTCTAACCTATAGATGACTGGCACTGAACAGAGCAGGCCAGAGACAGGAGAATCAGGAATAATGCAGAAGTTTGATTTCAAAGTGAGCGAAACGGCCTGCAGGCAAGGAGGCAGATCAGACATATGTGTCAGGGCCCCACCCCTAGTGGGGGTACCAGAGACAGGGGGGCTGAACCCCAATGTATATACTTGTGGCTAGACATAGAGTCCAATAGTGTGGTGAGGCCCAACAACAACAGTGAGGCAAGGTTGTCTAGTGACAGAAAATCTAGGACTTATGTCCTGGGTCTGTTGGTGCTCGCCCAAGCTCAGGAACCATCAGTTCAGTTCCAGAGGGTAAGTGTAAAGGACTAGTGTTATGCCAAGCTCATGGTATAGCCTGCTTGCTGGGCCTTAACTCTAGAAAACAGGGCATCCCCTATCTTGACAGGATAATGATAGTATCTGCCTCCCACAGTTCTTGTGAGGGTCAAATGAGATAGTATACATAAAATGCTTCACAAAATGTAAAATGCTGTAGAAATTCTAGTTATTATTTTGACTATTATGTTATGCAAAGAGCATTGAACTTGGATTCAAGAGAGCAGGATTTGATCCCTCCTCTGATACCTGTTATCATTGACCACTTCTCTGAACCACCGTGGTTTTCATCTTTCCAGAGGGGCTAAGAATGCCTGTGTGCCTTGCTGTGAGGACAGTGCTTTGGAAGCCATAAAGCAGGATAGAAATGTGCCCCATTCCTGGTGTATGTGTTTAGCTCTTATTAAATCCAAAGGGCAGCCCGGAGAGATTGCCAGCCACTTAGGACAATGCTAGGGCCTGCTGCTCTTAGATGATTGTCATTCCTAGCTGATCCTTAGTCACAATTTCAGGGATCTGTGACTTCATCAGTATGGCTCCCCTCTCCACCAGTGCCTCCCTTCATCAAAAAAAAAAAATCACATGATATATGTACATAGTTGTTTGCGTGTTGTCTCTTCCACTAGAAGGATGCAGGCTCTGTGAGGGCAGGGACTAGTTTTTCCTATTTTATACTCGGTATTTAGCACAGTGTCTGGCACATAGTAGGTGCTTAATAAATCCTTTTTGACTTGACAATGTCCTGAGTTGCTGTGGTCAAAAAATTCATCCCCTTGTGGCCAAGCTGGTCAAAAACATTCTGGAAATGAGCTAGTCTAGTATTCAGATGATACATGCCCTGCTCTTCCTTCTGTCCTTCCTTTGCCAAGCCCAGACTGATCCCTGTGGATCAGCAGAGGTTCTGGTTACTCACAACTTAGTCCAGAATTATGGCCTTTGAATCCAGATGGACATTGGATCTACCACCACCCCCGCCATTTTGGATTGGAGGGCCTATAAGGAACATGCAGAAATGAGTAATCATAGGATTCCATTGGTATTAAGGGATGGCCTGCCGTATGCAGAAGCTTTTATTGTCATTTATCGAGAGCTGATCCTGCTTCTTTTCTTGGAAGGGAACATTTCACGGCCCACAGTCCCATTCAAGGGGCCTTTCCTGGGGCTCTTTCTTTCTTTGTACCCCTGTGAAGCTTTGGGTTCTGCAGTAGGCCACACACAGCTGTAGAAGATGCCAAGGGAAGTCATGTCAAGAGGATCACACTAGTGGAGGACTACCTCATTGGGCCTTGGTTTCATCTGTAAAATGGAGTCATATTGCCTGTGGTTCATTTCCCTCACCAGCTTGTGAGGCTCAGGTGATAGAATGTGGCTGTAGAGGGTTTTCTAAGTCCTTTGTGCTAGCAGAGAGGCAGAAATTGGGCTGGATTTGGAAGCTTGGAGTAAAGGACCTGGGTTCAAATCCCAGCCTTGCCCCTTTGTACTGGCGTAACTGTGAGCAGGTCACTTAATCTCCCTAGTTTCCTCATCTGTAAAGTGAGGGTCTTAGATGAGGTGACCTCTAAGGGATCTCTCAGCTCTAAATCTATGGACCTAGGAACTTTGAAGGTATACTCTGTGTACACGTATGCATGTGTATATATACACATCTGTCTACGCGGAGAAGAGAGAGGGGGGTGGTAGTGAGCTAATAACAGTTTCTTATGTAGGTCATATTTTTCATTTCAAAGCATTTTCCTTGCCATAGACTGGGAAGGTAGATACTAGTAAGCATTAATACCCCATTTTATAGATGAGTGAATGGAAACTCAAGAGAGCGGGACTTGGAATTGGGAAGACTCAGGTACAAATTCCCCTTTTAAATCACTAATTATTAGGGCGACTTTGGCCATACCCCTTAACCTCTTGGTTTCCTCTTCTGTAGAATGGAAATCATCATGATAGCCCCTCCCTCGCTGGGTTGTTGTCAAATACGTGAAAAGAACTTTGCCAGCAGCAAAGTGCCCTACCAAGGTCAGCTGTGGTGATAGTGATAGATAATGTTACACAATAAATGTGCCAACTTGTAGCAATATAAAATGTTCTGTCTTTTTTGTGTGTCTCAGAAAGGGCCATCATCTCTCCTCCTAGCAGGGAGCCTGGGCTGGGAGCTGGAGAGGCCAGATGCCAACGCTGAGTAGTTGTGTGATTTTGGCTGCTTCCCATCTCTTCAGCTTCAGCTTCTTCATCTGTAAAATGGAAGTGATGGTGTTCACACTCCCTCCCTGACCAGGTTGTTACAAAGAGAGTCCTTTGCGAAACTCAGATGTTGTGTAAATGTGTTATTACTCTCATCCTCAGCCACTAAAATTCAATAATAATAATTCCTAGAAAACAGCAGTAGAGAAGTTTGTACTTCACGTCCCCCACTTTCTTGAATTCCTTGCCGTCTTGCCTTTGTCTCGAATCACCAGGATCCAGCTTGAGCAGCCTCCCTGGTTGCCGTCTGCTTGAAGCCAGTCCTGCGTGAGCCTGAGCCCATCCCTACTCCAGGCACTGCCAGTCCCTTGCATTGATGCTAGAAGTACAAACTTGTAACAATTTCCCCTTTCACCCTCTGTCATCCGATAACTCTCCTGCCCCCCCATCCTTATTCTTGTCTCTGGGAAATGTTTTCCAACACTCTTCTCACCAGCTGCTGCCCTCACTCTGGTGCTGGGTGCCCAGCCTGGAAATTTTTGAACCTGCCTGCTGGCTCTGTGGGTCTGTCATTGGCTGCACTGTGGAAGGCAGCTGGGCCTCCGTTGCTTTCTTTTTTGTCTTCCTCTGCTGGGAAACCTGAGGGTGGGCTACAGGCCTTCTTTCAGTGGACTTCTATTGTGACCATGAACCATGCTGCTGTGGGGAATAAGGGAAGTTCACATTTATCTCACACTTTCACAGTGGCAAATTCACTTTTCTGTGTAGTGCCTGTCCAATAGCCAATGTTTTCTAGTGACCTGATGATGGCCCAAGGTCACACATTAAGTGGCAGAGCAAGATTTGAACCTGGGACCTCTGAAACCAAATCCAGCATCCTAACCCAGGTTGTAATGGTTAGAAGGAGGATTTGAGCCTAGGTCTTCTCTGTCTTCTCTCCATTGTACCTCACTGTTCTAAATCAAGAGATATATGTATGTATGTATGGATGGATGGATGGATGGATGAGTGGATGGATAGATAGTGATGGGGTAAAAGGACCCACCCAAGATCTTACAAGAATCCATATTGCAGCCAGGATTCCAACCCAGGATCTTTCACTGTTAATTCAGTGCCCTTCCTACTATACCCCAAGCGGTATGCCTGCTACAATGTGTAAGACATAAATCACAATTAAAGGAGACACATTGATTTGGGCTTTACAGTTTACTGGGCTTTGTCTTTCCTGCCGCTTTGTGAAGGAGAAGTCAGGAGATATTAGAACATCAGAGGCTAGCAGTTCTGGAAGGGACCTCAGTAACGAGCTAGTCACCTGGTACCCCAAAGGAGGCCCTTCTCCAAAGTACCAGAGGATGATTATTTCAAGCCCACATCAGCCCAGGTTCCTCCCGTGTCAACTGAGTGAGTTGGACAAGATCTCGAAGGCCCGTTTTGTCTTTTGATTCCCCATATTTCTATTTTCTGTTTCCCTTGTATAGTGAAGGCTTGTGGACCTGCCATCATTGGCACCTTTTGAGTAGGTGTGTGTAGGTATGCCTACAGCCACCGAGACTGGTGCTCTTGTCCCTTACCTTGTATGTCCTGACTCTTTCTGGAGCTCTCTCCATCAAGTGGTTGTCGTTGGACCCATTTTAAATAGCGAATGACCCGTAGCCTCTCCTCAGCGGGTCTAGGTCACAGCAGGCATGTAGACCCAGAGCCAAGGGCTGGATTTGGCAGCCAGTCCTGAATGCTCTTGGAAAGGGGCCTCTTTTGAGGGGAGCTGTTTCCACATAATATCAACTAGCATTTCTATAGTGCTTTTGGCAAAGCACTTTATGTATGTTGTCTCAATTTAGAGCCTTGGGAGGTAATTTATCCCCATTTTATTAATTCGTTATCATTATCCCCAATTTACAAATGAGGAAACTGGAGCTGACTGAGGTTAGGTTAAATGATTTTCCCAGGCAGCATTCACACTCAGGTTTCGTGCTGCAATCCAGTGCCCTAACCAGTCCACCACCCAGCTGCTCCACATAAGGACAGAAACCAGAGAGGAGGCTTTACAGAGTTTTGGTGTGTCCTTGAGATCCAGAGTTGGTGTCCAGGGACCTGAGCCCAAATCCCACCTCAACATTACAAGCTAGCTCTATCATCCCCTTAGGCTAAAGATTTCCCCTCTCTACTCTTCTCTCCCTCCTTGTAAAAGGAGAGAAGATTGGGCTGGAAGATCTTCAGGTCTCCATCTGGCTCCATCATCCATGCTTTGGATTCATGTGTCCTGAAAGCAAAGCTCAAGGCCAGTTGGAAAGTGGGCAATGCCTAGCCAGCTTAGAGGTCGCTCCTCTCCAGAGCCAAGTTTTCCAGTCTGTTTTATTCAGTATTTCCCCTCTTTCTTTGCAACTGTCCAAGAGGAGATTTAAACCTATACCATCCTGACTCCAAGTCCCAGTATGCTGTCTCTCTATCCTGCCTCCCAAGGAAGCACACTGCCTTAGAAAGAGGAACAGACTCAGAGTCAGAGCATCTGGGGGTAGATGTTGTCTCTGTCACTTGTTAACCATATGACCTTGGGCAAGTCACTTCCCTTCTTTGTAGGCTTCAGTTTGCTGCTTTACAAAATGAAGCAGTTGGACGTGATGACCTTCATGGTGTAAGTTAATGGTTCTGAGAAAATCACACTGATTCTGATTTCAACTCTGTGTCAGTGTGAGCTCTCACTATTAATGCCACCTGGTCTGTGAAATGGATCCGATGGAGAAATGGATCAAAAAAAGGCTAGAGTCAGCCTTACTACTCAGAAGAACGTGAATGTGGTTGTTCAGTCGTTTCAGTCATCTCTGACTCTTCACGACCCCAATTGGGGTTCTCTTGGCAAAGATACTGGAGGGATTTTTCATGTCCTCCTCCAGCTCATTTGACAGATGAGGAAACTGAGGCAAACAGGATGAAGTGACTTGCCAAGGGTCACACATCTAGTAAGTGTCTGGGGCCAGATTTGAACTCAGGAAGAGGAGTTTTCCTGACTCCAGGCCCAGCACTCTGTTGCCACCCAGCTTCCTGCAGAATGTGCATGTTGGCTTTGAAGAGTGGCTCCATGCCTGTTTTTCTAAAGTGACTCCTAGACGTTCTTCATAGGTTAAAATTAGGACCTCCTCTAGGTGGTTTGTGGGAATAATAGGAGGAGAATTGGCTTTAGAGTCAAAGGACCTTGGTTTTGGGAGGCACTGGAGGAGTTGTTGCCTCTCTGGGCCGATATGGTAGATAGAGAGTAGAATAGACAGTGAGTTGAGTGGCCCCCCTTCCCGCCTGGGCAGAATTGGGAGGAGCGGGTAGAAATAGAAAAGTTCGAATTTGGCTCCTGGTCAGGAAGAAGAAGTTCCTAATCGTAAGAGCTATTCCCTCCCCCCAGGGAATGGGCCACCTGCCCTCAAGGAGCTTACGTTACAGGGTTATAAGACATGGCTATGTTACCCTTTGTCCCCTGATGAGTTCATCAGAGACTAAGCAAAGCACCATGAGGTCGAAAGGAAAGGTCATTACCAAGCGGGGGGTCTAGGAGGGGTTCACAGATCGGATGGTCTCCAAGTTGTACTTTCAGGGATGAGTCAGAGTCCAGTGGGCAGAGGGAGCCCGGGAGGATGTTCCAGACCCAAGGTACAGGCCGATCGAAGTCATTGAGGCATGAGAACACAGCATGGGTCAGTGGACAAAGAGGAGTCTGGTCTGGCTGGAGCATGATACAAGGAGGGGGCTAATATGAGCTTGGAAGGGTAGAATGGTGCCAGGTTTGTGGAACAGTAACAATAATACAATTGGCATTTCTGTGGTTCTTTGAAGTTTGAAAAGCACTTTGATCCCCATGACAACCCCAGGAGGTAGGTGCTGTTATTATCCCCATTTTCAAATGAGGTAACTGAGGCTGGCAGAGGTTAATTGACTCGCGCAGTGCCCCCCAGCTAGGAAGTGTCTGAGGCTGGATTTGAACTCAGATCTTCCTGACTCCAGTCCCAGTGCTCTGTGCACTGGGGCACCACTAGGAAGGCCTTGGATGTCAAGTAGAGGAGTTGCTACTTTATGCAGGAGACCATAAATAGCTGCTGAAGACTTCTGAAAAAGATTGACAGTTTTTAATAAACGGTTATCGAATTGAATTGAATGACCAGATCTATGGTGATGAAAATTTACATTCACAACAAAACAAAGACTAGATCAGAAGAGGGAAATGATGACCGTAGTGTGATTTGTAAGGAAAAATGTTACCGATGTAAATTGCCTGGGCTTGGCTCCAATTAGATGTGAGAAATGAAGGAGGGGATGAGTAAACAATAAACCCAAAGGTTCGGCTTCAGAGGCTGAGTGAATAGTGGTGCCACAGACCAAAACGGCACTGTCGGAAGGGGGGAGAAGATTCCAGGGGAGAGGCAACGAATGAGTTTCATTTGGGAACTGAGGGAGTTTCAGGTGCCAGTGGGACAGTAAGGAAAGGGGGAGGATCCGAGGATCTGAAGGTCAGAAGAGAAAGGGCAGGACACAAGACAAAAGTTTGCGAGTCATCTATGCAGAGATGGTTGTTGAAGCCATGGTGATGCATGAGATTGCCAAAGAAATAAGTTTAGGAGGAAAGAAAAAGGTATAAAGGATCAAACTTAGAGGTTTTATGTGTGTATACATATACATGTGCATGGATATATATGGATATATATTTCTGTACATAGGTATATATATATGTGTGTATGTATATATGTTTGAGTGTGTACGTATACACACACACACACACACACACACCCTAGCCTCGATCCTTTACTTTCTCTTCCGTGGGTGTGTGTGTATACATACATATACAGTACTGCCATTACTGTCATTTCCAGAACACAAATGCACCTGATTCATTAGGGCACATTTTGAGCATAATTCAAATTTTTAGTTTGCTCATACAGGATTTCTTTGGAGAGAAACAAGAGAGAGAACACAGGAAAAATTCCATATATATTGTATATCTTCTGACTCAGGTAGGAGCTGTGGTCAGGGGAGGGCTATGCTGAGCCTATCCCCTCCCCCACTTTCTTCTGAGACTTTCAGACCACTGGGTCTCTAGCCCAGCTCATGGGAACCAGGGTGTTAGTTGAGCATCAGCCTTTAATGTAGTATTTATTTATTTCTTAAGTATTTAACATGCATAACACTGTCCTACTGTTTTAATTGGGTTGCTATCTTTTTTATTTGTCACTGATGAAATTGTTGAGACTTGTACTCCTAACCACATTTCCCCCGTAAATCCTATGGTTTTTTATTGCTTAATTTTACATAGTGCAGTACTTTTGTGCTGGGTTATAGCAGAACTGACAGTATGTGTAATTTCAACTCAAATAGTTCATAATTATTCAACATTCTTTGGTAAAAGGGAATAAAATATAATTATTCCCAACTTAGAAAAAATGGAAGAAATGTTCAATACAGTTATTATAGCAAATACAGTATTTATTGTTTATTAAAAACAAAAGTAAAAATAATCCACTGATGTAAATTCACAAAGAAAATTCCAGGCTCATGGGAAAAGCCTTCTATCTCATCTTCTCCAAATTATTAAACACATTCAGTAGATATTTAGTAAATGCTACTGGACTATGAGAGATGAGGGTGCTAACTCCCCTCAAGTAGCCTACCATCTATAGTAAAGTTGGAGAGATTCTAATACAAATTAGAAGACAAGCAAATATCTTGTAAGGTCTTAATCATACCATCTTAGCTTTGATACCTTAAGTAGGTGAGAAAACTTGGAGGAATCTATCAGAACTGAGTATAAACAGGGCCTGTAAATCTCCTTGAATCAAAGCCATCGGGCAAGAAACCAAGTCATGCCCAGAGAAATTGTATAAAGATAAGCAGCTATGTCAGAGCTAGGGTGAGATTCTGAGTGGATTCAAAAGATTGGAGCAAGAAAGACCAAGGGGAGGACTGAGCAGTGGCCAAGAATATCTAGGGAGCAGAAGGGAAATGTTGAGCGAACAGAGCCATTGGTTCTGTAGGCATCTGTTTCAGAGAAGAAAGGAAAGAAAGTCTTGAGAAAAGGTCAGTTCTTTCCCCAGCTTCCACAGACAGTGTAATTTAATCTGTTGTTTCATTAACCAGACATTTCTAGTAACTGTCTTTTGCCTCTGCCACAAAGGGGCCAGGGGTTAACCAGAGATAGTTATAAATGTAAGGTTGGGCAAAGAGCCCAAACTCTACCTAGAGAGAAGAAAGCTTCCTAAATTCAGGCTTCCAGCACTTGCAGACCCAAACTTTTCATCTAAAGTAAACTTGCTAAAAGGGATGGTAGGGAAACACAGAGGGACCTTAGGGGCCATTATATAGGACCCATCCTAGGTTTGAAATGAGCTGATTTTTGCCACATAGTCTTACAACTAGAATATGAGATTTGCTCGAGCTCTAATTTGTGTTAGAATCTCTGAAGGTGCATGGTAAGCACCTTGAGAACAGTCACATCCGAGTTGCTAGCAGAGTGCATTGTACATAGGAACCACTGATGGATGCAGGGGATTGGCTGGTATATGAACAAGAAACATGAAAGTTTCTGGAAAATGGGAATATGAGGTTAATAGAAGGGAAGGGGCTGATCCACATGAGAGGCAGGCTGCTGCAAGAGGGACTGGGCCCAAATTGTCAAGGAGTTTGTTTTGTCTTTACTATCTAAGCTGTTATACAGCAACTAGAAGGCATATCCAGTGGATAAAGTACTGGACTTAGAGTTAGGATGACCTGAGTTCAAATCTTCCCTCAGGTGCTTGCTAGCTTTGTAACCCTGGGGAAGTTAACATCTCTGGCCCCATTTTCTTCATCTGTAAACTGGGGGTAATAGTACTGCTTCCCTTATATGTTTGTTCTGAGAATTCAATGAAAGATCATAAATAAAAATCAGTGACAGCTATTTTTATGCTTATGAACAGTGCAAGAAAAGAAGGAGGCACCTGATTTCTCATTGTCATTGTTCAGTCCTCTTTTCAGTCTGTGTACTCTTCCATGACCCCATTTGGGGTTTTCTTAGCAAAAATACTGGTTTGCCATTTCCTTCTCCAGCTCATTTAACAGATGAGGAAACTGAGGCAGAGTGAAACGACTCGCCCAGGGTCACACAGCTAGTAAGTGTCTGAGACAAGATTTGAACTCAGGAAGATGAGTCTTCTTGACTCTAGGCCTGGCACTCTATGCACTATGGTGCCACCTGGCTGCTCTTCTCATTGTAGGGAGAGGAAAAAAAACCCAACCAAAAAACCTCTTGAATGTTAAAAGTTCAATTCCTGAGTTCTCTTTTCCTTCTATATCTCGCCCCCCGCCCCCGCCAAAAAAAAAAACAACCACAACAAAAAAAATAAACCAACCCAGGTCTCTCAGGTGATGGTTTCCCCCAACTTGCAGCTCCTTTATCTTTCCCATCCTGAGAGTGTTTCTTCATCTTTTCATCAACTCTAATAAAATCTAAGACTCTGTATCCTTTGACCCCTTGTCCAGACACTTTCTCACTCACAGCTGTCCCCTTTACTTGGCTAAGAAATCAGGACATGGCTGATCCCTTGATTGTGCCAATTACATAGAATCGCCTCATTCTACTAGGCACGTTGCATAACCTGTAAATGTTTAAACTCTGTCGTTTGATGATCATTGGGTCGGAACCTCATTTTCACCAGGGGTCTCTCTGAGGCTAGAGAAGCCAGTCTAGTCAACATCACCAGGGACCATCTCCAAGACCCAGTTTTCCAGTGTTCTGTAGATTTACTTCCCAGGTATGGATTTTCTAAGCCTGTCTCATTGATATATAGTATTGCTGGGTTAATATTAACTTAGAATACTGGAGAGAGCATTGGACTTAGCCTCAGTTTGAATTTGAGTTCTACTTAAAGTGTGAATGTTCTTGGATGTTTTACTCATTCAAGAAACACTTAATAAGTGCCTACTATGTGTCAGGCAGTATAAAGAAAAGAAGAAAGAAAGAAAAGAGAGAGAGAGAGAGAGAGAGAGAGAGAGAGACCAAGAGAGAGAAAGAGAGAGAGAGACTGAGAGAGAGAGAGAGAGAGACAGAAACAGACCTGCCTTTTGGGAGCTTTTATTCTACTGGAGAGAAACAACATGTATACAGATAAGTAAATTCAAAAACAATTATAGATAGATAGAACATAGATAGATAGACTAAATCTATAGTAATTGGGGGAGATGGGGTATTAACCAGGAAGATTAGGAAGAGCCTCTTGCACAAGGTCCTACTTGAGCTGAGGACCCAGGAGGAGAGCCCAGGAGGCAGAGGTAAATGGGGGGAGAGAATTTCAGGCATGGAAGTGGGAGATGGGGAAGAGGGACAGCCAAGTAATTGATTAACATTTAAGGTGTTTTAGGAGGTGTGACATGGAATCAGTTAGTGTGATGGGATGGTCACTTTTTTTTCTCCAGAGCTCAGTTTCTGCCCCCTTTAAAATGAAGACGTTTAACCAGGTGATCACTAATGCTAAATACTGAGATTCTGTGACTCCCAGGGGAATGTTGACAGCTTCAAATTTTCACTTTTTATTTATCAACTTACCTGATTTTAATAAATTGGGGTGCTATGCATATTAGTACATGATGGGCAAAGAGACAGAAACCAAAGAGAGACAGAGAAGGAGGAAGGGAGAGACAGATGAAGACAGACAAAGAAACAGAGGGAAGAAGGAGGGAGGGAGGGGGGAAGAGAGAAAGCCAGCCAGCCAATGCTCTTGTAATTAGATCCCTCCCCGATGCTTACTACTTGTGTTACCTTGGGCAGTTTATTTCTCTCCCTGGTCCTTAGTTTCCTCATCTGTGAAATGAGACTTTGGACTGGATAACCTCTGAAGTTCTTCCGGCTTGACTGCTAGGAACCTATGAACTCTTGGCATCCCTCTCTAGTTCAGCCCTTAACCACCTTGCACTCGGCTCTAGAAAATACAATTTCAAATCAATTGGATATTTCCCCCAGGATCTCTACTTCATCCATACCTCTTGATATTTCATTGATATTCCTTATTTTGTCCCAAGTATCTCCTCTTGGCATTGGTCTTCACTTGCCCATTATAACTGAAGGGCTAAAGGAGTCTATCTTCCTTTCACACAGTCCAGAATAGGATGGAATGAAATAGACAAGCATTTATTCATCACCATGTTCCAAGAATTGTGCTAAAATATGCACGGGGCATGCAAGAACTAAAGTGACCTCAGTCCTTGGTCTCAGAGAGCTCATGGTCTGATTGGGGGAGATGGCCTAGGGAAGTCCAGCTGCAGAGTGACTGGTGAGACCGAGGGAATGTCAAGGTGTAGCAGTGGGGCCACTGGAAAGGCCCAGCCCAATGGTCCTTAGGAAACATGCTTGGGAAGAGGAGATCTGGTGGTCTCAGGGTAGGCAAGGTACAGGCTAGGGCTAGACTGGGGAAAGAGGGGAGGGAACAAAGGTTTCTTACATCAGTCTATTGGACATTTGTATAGCACTCTCCAGCCTTGTTTTCCCCCTTACTGGTGTCCTTAAAACTGAATTGTACAATAAAATATTTTTATTTGCCCACCATTCATCTTTGTAATATAGTCAGAGGCTTTGGATCCAAACAGGGTTGGAGTTAGCTCTATTCAGTTACAAAAATCATTCATTTTGTGCAGACTGGGGTAGGAGTAGTAGCAGAAAGATAAATTCAGACCTAATATATAGGGAGTATTGTAAAAAAAACACTTCCTAAAACTTAGAGATATTAAATCTGAGTTCAGATCTCACTTCTGTTACTTTTTACCTGTGTGATCTTGGATGATTCATTTATTTCTCCTCTTATCTCTCCTCTCTTAAGTCTCAGTTTTGACTATAAGATGGCTTTCATGAGCTGGGGGTGGGGAGGAGGGTAAATCCTCTGACCACTTGCTTGCCATTCTATTCAGGTGAGGATTGTATCAGTTGTCCTCTGAAGGCCCTTCCAACTCTGGGATTCTGGGATAAGCTTTTTCCCCACTTATATTTGAATTCTCAAGTAGATAGAACCATGTGTATTTTCCTCAGAGCTCTTGGGGACCATCTCTAAATAGCAAAAGTAGAAAATTGAATCCCAAGGGAACGTCCTGATTTAGATGTTTGTGGCCAAGTTTTAGAAACCCACATTTGAAAAACACGTTGGGTGAATGGACGGAACTTTGTAAATTTATGCTTTGAAAAGATGAATGATTTCCTCATCATTGGGGAATATTTCTTAAATGCCTCATTGAGCATGATGGACTGGGCACAGAACAGAGCAATTTAAACAAGATTGTAAAGGCCTTCGTGAGGCCAAAATTGTGCTTTCATTGGAGGGAATACTGATCTGGAGGAAGGCGAGGAGAGACAGACAATGAAATAGACTGTGAATACATAATACCTGAAGCCTTCGTTAAGTCCTCATGCAGTTTTTAACTAACCCCTGAGGTTGTCAGAGCCATGAATAAAGGCTCGGAATGACTGATATTTGAGGATGGAAAGCATGTTTTTTGACCCTCCTGCTGTGGGCTCCAGTTCTGCCATCCGCTTGGTCATTACCATCTCATCTACACAGGTCACTGTGTTCATTTGTTGTAGCTTCTGAAAACAGAATAAATGTCAGATGTCTGATGTGGTCATTTTAGACATTATAGAGTCATGGGTTCTCAGCCATTTAGTACAACTGAGACCTGAGAGAGAATTCCATTTGCATAGTACCAAACCATGGTCAGCCATCTAGCCTTGGTATGGAGACCACCAGTGAAAGGAATCCCACTCCTTCCATTCCTGGGCAGCCTTAATTACTAGACACTTTTAGCTTATCTCAAGTCTTCCTCTGCCTCCCTTACAACTTCCACTCAGTGTTTCTGGTTCTGCCCTCTAGGGACAAGCAGACATTTGAGTCTTTCAAGTACTTGAAGGGAATTATTGTATTTTCTTAAGTCTTCTCTTCTCCAGGCTAGAGATCCCCAGTTCCTTCTAACGAACCTTATACTTCATGATTCCGAGGCTCTTATTCACCCTCCAGGATGTCCAGCTACTCAGCATGCTTCCTAAAATAGCATCCAGTACTGACCTCAACACCCCCAATAGGGTCTGACCAGGACAGAGCACCATGGGAATAATACCTCCTTCCATCTTGGATAATGGATCGTTGGAGATTGAACAATTTAATGTGGCTTCATTTCCCTTAGCTTTCTTGACTTCTTTGTTCTGTTGTTGACCCATTGAGCTTCCAGATCTTTTCAGATGCATTCCTGTCCAGCCACACTCCGTCTTCTAATTATGAAGGTGATTTTTTAACCCAAGTATAAGACTTTTGCATTTATCCCTATAGATTTTGTCTTATCAACTTCTTACCCAATAGTCTAAAGCCAATTGAAACCTCTTTAGATGCTGACTCTAATATCTAACATGCCATTCAGTTATTTTGATGGATAGCTAATATGCTACTTATTAAATCAACAAGTACCTACTATGTGCCACATACTTTGCAAAAGAATAATCACCCATTTTTTCCATTACCATTCAATAGTTGTAAGAATACTGAGGGAATGTAAATGAAGTCCTCTCAGCTCCTCAGGGTCAGTGTAAGAGACAAAGAGACTCCAGGGTTTAAGTCCCAGCTATTTCTCCAACTTATTTGTCCTCTTTGATTAGAAAACTTAAGTATTTATTTTATTTTATTTTTTTTGTTTTTTACCAGTTCTGTCCTTTGGACTTCAATAACTATGAGGCTCTTCCTCATAGAGTTGTCTGAACCTCTGTGCTGGTGAGAAACAATTGTTTTCCCCTCAACTAGCCAGTCCCATCTAATTCCTTTTCTGCGCTGGAACCATTTCCATAGGCCTTCTGAGCTGCCTGACATAGGCATGAATAAAATATAAGAGCATTTCCCCCCAATTCCTGCTGAGCTAAAACCAGTAATTAGGAAACCAAGATGAGGAAATGTATGCAGATAAAAGACACCGCCCTCCCTTTCTTGCTGCAGGCCCTTTGCTCAACAGAAACCTTTCTAGTTTGGTTTTGCAGTAGTCTGCCGATAAGATAACATTTGTCAATCCTCCTTACTCAGCTGACTTCGGGTCCATCATCGATTGTCATTTCATCCATATTTTTATAGACTAAGTGACTTCCTACTGTTCATTTCATGTTTGTCACCAAGAAAACAAGGGCATCACAGAGAAGCTAGGAAAGTGGAATCTACAACAATCCTGAAATTCAAGAATTCTGAGTCTTAACTCAGAATCCTGCTAGGTGTTATCATATTGGTCAACTATTTCTAAGGCACTTGGGGGTATTTTTAAAATTTAAACCAAAATTCTAATTGTGTTTCAACTCTAGCATAATTCATGTCAATTCAATTAATAGTCAATAACCGCCTCCCTCATGAAGTCTTTCCAGTTCTCCCACAGCTAGTTCCTTTCTATCTTGTATTTAACTCTCTTGGGAGTATTTGTATTTATTCTCTTTCTGTTTATTCATTATACACTTCTGTGCATGTATTGTCTCCCCCATCAGAATGCAGACTCTTCTCGAGAGTAGAGATTGTTTAATTTTTTGTTATCTGTATGCGCAGTGCCTACCTAGCCCAATGTCTGACACACACATAGTTGACTCGATATAAAGGTTATTGATTGCTTCATTGACCATTTATTGAGCGACTGCTCTCTGTAAGTATTGGGCTATGTCACCCTCTCGATGACTCAGAGAACTCTCCAAGACAAAGATTCCTCACAATTAGTTCCCTAACTCAATGAAATCACACTGAATTACACATACAAACAGAGAGAGACACAGAGAGAGACAGACAGACAGAGACAGACAGACAGAGAGACAGACAGAGCGGGGCGGGGGGAGGAGAGGGGAGAGAGAGAGCTTAAATAGTTCCATCAATCATTTCTTCATTTAAAAAAAATCCTTCAGTATGAATGAGTTTAGGATACTTTTCTGTGAGTCCCTTTTTACTGAGACTCGCCACCATGAAAAGAGGAGGAGGCACATGAAGGAGAAGGGAAGGAGAGCCTGGCACTCCTAGAAACACACCAGCTGCTTCACAGCTTTGCCACATGTGATCTGAGTACATTTGGGAAGTGTTCCCAGGGGTCAGCAAATTGGAGCCTACAGCCTGTTTTTTGCATGACCAGGGATTTAAAATCATTTCTGCTTTTTTAAATACAACAAAAGTTTATTTATAAATGTAAAGACCATTCTTAGCTCCAAGGTGGGCAGTGGCAAGCTACTGACATTTCTTTGTATCAGGCCAGAAAATGAAGTTGTGGGAAAAAAGGGAGGACATGGACATGAGTCCCAAGTTCAGATTCCAGTTCTGATATATATTAACTGTGGGACCATCAGCAAGTTACTTTGTCTTTTTGACACCCATTTTCCTCATCTGCAGAATGGGGGAGATCATTCCCACATACTTCAACGTGGTCTTGTGAGAGACCATGACACCATAGAAAGGACCTCGAATTGAGGACCAGAGGATTAGAGTTCCCTGGGAGACTGATGTTAAATGACTTCTTCAGGGTCACCTAGCTAGTATTTGTCAAAGGTAGCACTTGAACCCAGCTCTTCCTAAGCACTCCATTATCAACTGCTATTAATTAGTTAGAATCCAGACTCCAGCCATGGCTTCCCAGTGTGCCTTCAGGCAGGTCACTTCTGTGAACCTCAGTTTCTTCATTTGTAGCATGAGGGGGTTGGGCTAGATGACCTTTGAGGTCCCTTTCTGCTCTAAATTTGTGATTTTATAAAAGCACATCGTAAACTTTCAAGATGTACAGAAATGTGAGCTGTTCCTTTAAGATATCATGCATCTGTGTGTGTATATATAGACAGAGAGATTGATAGTTTCATATATAGTTATTAACTTTCAAAGAACACCTCAGATCCTTCCTTCTCCTACTTCTTTTCAGTCCATGGGCAGCTAGTAGCACAGGGGGTAGATTGCTGGGCCTAGAATCAGGAAGACCTAACTCCCGGATTCAGGGTGGGGGGGGGGAGTGGGTTCATAAGAAGTGTCACACCTGAGTTCAGGTGTGACCCCAGACACTTAAATAAGCTGGAAAAGGAAATGGCAAAGCCCTCCATCATCTCTGCCAAGAAAACCCCAAATGGGGTCACGGAGAGTTGGACACAACTCAAAATACTGAACAACTGCGATACCACAGAATTTAATCATCGCATTATTATAAAACCAAAATCATATGGAATTATAACCAGATTCTTCAGTTGGAAAAGTTGCGTCAGTCTCCTCTCTCATCGCCTCAGTCACCATCCCTGTCACTTCCCAAACCAAAATAACTCCTCCCTAGGGGCTCCTTCCCCCAGGAGATTCTAAGCTCCCTGAGGGTGCTGCCTTTACTCTTTTTCTTTCTGTGCCAGCACTTGGTGCAATGCTTGGTGCATAATAAGCATCTAATAAATGCCTTTTTCTTCGTGTATTCATGTGTTTGCGCATTTCCTGTCATTTCATATGTGGGACTGGCCCTTCCCAGATTGTAAACTCCTTAAGGGCAGAGAATGGTGATTTGTGATCCTGATCTCCTCCAGTGCCCCTACCATGGAGTCCTTTCATTAGTGATGACGATGATGCTGATGATGATGATGGACATCTGTATAGTGCTTTAAGGTTATACAATGTTCTCTACAAACATTACCTCTTCTATTGTCACAACCCACGGGAGGTAGGTGCTATCATTATCTCTGTTTTACATATGAGGAAACTGATGTAGGCAGGAGGTAAAATGACTTACCCAGGGTCACACAGCTATTACTTGTCTGGAGCCAAATTTGAATTCAAGTCTCCCTGACTCTAGGTTCTGGACTCTATTCACTGCAGCACCTAGCTTCCTCGTCATAGTTGGTAGAGGTAATGGGGTACAGTGGAATGAGTGCCCAATTCGTATACTGCTTTAATGTTTACAACGCACTTTACTTGATTAGCCCATTTCATCTCTATAGCCAGTTGTAACTAGGTCAAGGCGACTGGAGCTTTGCCTCAAGAAATCAAAAGTTAGGGGATACAGAAATTTAACACAAGTTCTTTTAGTGGTTAGAAGTCACTATAGTTTCTAATTCTTCTAACCATTTGATTGAACTGGTCTTCATTGCTTATTGCATTTTTTTCACACCATGAATTACAAAGTCAGATTCAATGTGTTGCTAATCTGTACCACTGGCCCCAGACACCAAAATTGCTAGTTATAGCACTGGTCACAATGACTCTGTGAAGGTGTTTACAGGTGCTATTATCCCCCTTATACACAGAAAATGAAACTGGGGGCAGTGGGGGCAGGTTCATTTCGTCACACAGTGAATAGGAAGTATCAGAGACAGTCATCAGACCCAGGTCTTTTCTGACTCCAAGTCCAATCAATCAGCAAGCATTTATTAAGCACTCATTGTTTGCCTGAAGCCACGTCAGCTTAAGAGGTAAATACAGGATTCTTAATAGTCCCTCTCCAGATGGTCCCAAGGCATCACTAAACCTTTGGGTCATTTAAGGCAGTGATGCTTGGAGAAGAAACAAATGGAATTTGCCCTGGTGCACTGCACCTGGTGATGTGATGTACGCTGACACACAGTAGGGAAATGCTGTTCATAGAATAGATTTTGTGCTGCATGGGACACCACTGCCTGCTTGGAACTGACCCAGATGATAGTGAGTTTTGTACCTTGCCATGAATGTCCTTCCAAAAAATAAAATTGTTTTTGAGCATGAGAGATAATCGAGGCTTTGTAACTTAAAAACCCTTCCTGCAAAGTTCCTATCCAGCCTTTTCTCATTGTGCCCCACCCCCTGTCCCCAGCTAAAAGGGTTCTCTTCCTCCTAGCATTTCATCTGAATCTGTTCTTGGACCCCACATACCCTACCTTGTATCTACTGATCTATGTGCATAATAGAGCTGGGCATGTGCATTGATTGACCTCTTTATGTGGGACACACACTCTGGCTAAAGGACATAAACAACTTGGCAATGCCTGATTTTTCCTTGGGACCCCATGATTGGAGGGGGTCAAAGAGCCTTGGCCCAGAGGGCTGGCCGCTCAGCAGTCTTTAAGATGAACCAAGAGAAGAGCTCCACCACTCTCTTCTCTTCCTCTGTTTTGAGCGTATCACTTAGGACTCAGTGAGGGAAACAAACAAACAAAAAAATAGACCAAGTGGGACTAAGGACCCGAGGCTCCTTTGTTGTGGTGGACAGTGCCCTGGACCAGAAGGTGGGGGCACTGGGTTCAAACCGAGCTTCTTGACACTTATTAGCTGTTTGACCCCAGGTAAAGCGCTGAAGTCTCCTCATCCGTTTTGATGGGGAAAATTATTTGTGCACTCCCTATGCCACCGGATTGTAATGAGAACCTTCAAGTGCCGAACAGATGTCAGCTGTAATTGTTCTCCTGCCTCACTATATACATTAAGTCATTAATGAATGAACAAAATTTTATTAAGTGCCTACTATGTGCCAGGCGTTGTCCCCAAGAGCTGAGGGCTACAAAGTCAAAAAGACAATCCCAGCTCTCAAAGACCTTTCCTTCAATTGAGGAATGAGTTCTTACAGAATAATAAATGGGCAATAAATACAAGATGTAAGGCAGATAAGTCCACTAATAACTAATAGAAAAATTAGTAAGTGTTGTTTGGAAGTGAGTCTGATTGGAGATTGGATCCATCCAGCAGTCAGATAAGCTAAAATTGGCCTCTTCACTGGGTCATCCTGACCCAGCCAATCAGGTAAACATTTATTGAGTGTCTGCCATGTGCCTGGCACTATGCTAAATGTTGGAGATACTAAAAGGGCAAAAGGTGATCTCTGCCCTTAAGCTTACAGTCTAATGGAGAAGGCAAACTTGGTTCTGTGCTCCTGTGATCTTGAAGACATCTCAGACTTCCTTCCCACCCTCATCACCTAGCCCTTTCCCAAAGTTTCTGAAGATTCTTAGCAGGGAGGAATAACAAGCAAGGTCCCCGCCGCCCCCCCCCCCCATCCTTCTCCCAGCTGCAGCTAGCAGTTTAATTGTCAAGCTCCCCCAGGGAGCTTCACTTTTAAACTCTTCATTCTTGAAGAGTTAAGATTTCAGGGAAATTAAAAGGATGCTGATAAGGACAATTCATATTAATATGGCGCCTTAAGTTTAACAAGTCATTTCTGCATTCTTATTTGTGGCCTCAGGGTTGGCGGGGAGGTCAGTGCTGATGAGGAAACTGAAGCTTCAAGGTGATACATGACTCGCCCCTGGCCCCACAGCTAATAGTGCCTAAGGTGGGATTTGAATCTAGTTCTTGCTGTCTCTAGGTCCAGTGCTCTACCTGCTCTGAAACTGGAAAAGACCTTGGAGTGCAAAACCTCGCAGATGGGTATTTTTTCAATCACACTTAAGATTTCATTGATGCAGGGTGAAGAAACTCCCTCCACCAATGCAACCTGTAGTTAAATGTCTGAAACCTGTGATGTCAAATGAGTTGTCTAGGTAACTTAGCAGAGAACTGACTTGCCCAGGGTCACACAGCCAATATGTGTCAGAGAAGAGACTTGAATCGATATCTTCCTGACTCCAAAACCAGCTTTCTATCCATTACATCACTTTGCCCCTCATCATCTATAGTAAGTACTTAATAAATGCTTGTCGAAATTAATTAAATCGAACTGAATTAAAGGTCATCTCTTCCAACTTCTTTATTTTTATGGAGAAAAGGTTCTTGGCATGATAGTAGACATGTATTTAATCAGTGCTTGTTAATGAAAGAATGAATGAATGAAATATTTATTAAGCACCAATGTGGGCAGTGCACAATGGTGGGCATAGAAATAGAAAAGTAAGATGAGTCTTGCTCCCAAGGAGCCCACCTTCTAATGGTGGAGACCACACACAGAAGATTTTAGCTATGAGTCGCATAGAAGGGTCCCATGGTCTTTAGGGGGCAGCTGCAGAGCATCTGATAATTCATGCCTCTTCTCTAGTACCCTTTCTGTTGACAAAATCATCTCAGTTCCTGATGTTGAACCATTTGACAGAGCGAATGACTTTGGTGGCGAGAACTTTCTGTTCATTGATTGTTGCGTGTTGAAGTGATCTGCAAGAAATCCCACAGCTTGTCCATGACAGAGCCAGAATTCAAACTCAGGATCCAATGCTGTCCCTCCAGATCCCAGTCTCCCTCGTGCCCTCGTGTTAGAGATTGGGAATCCTTGGTCAATAATCAGGGTTTCTCAGTTATTTGATGATGATGATAGAGTAAGGGGAAAATAACAATTTTCTTGTTTGAGAATGATCCCGTGGCTACACTGCCACATACAAAGATGTTGTTTTACGCCCCCCCCCACCCTTTGGTCTCCACCCCCACCCTTCAGTCTCCACCCCCACCCACGCTTTACTCATTCATCCATTGTGTTCACTTGTCCTTCCTTTAAGGTGAGACTTGGCCTTTACATTCGCACATTGTTGCTGCCCGGCTGAACCTGCCCCCATCATGGTGGGAGAACCATCTAGGACTCATTTTCATAATTGGCTGTTAGATGAAATCTCCAAGGTCAGGCCCGTGACATCACCTGACTAGCCATGCCTAAGCGGTTTGGGCCAGAGTGTCAGAGTAAAGCCAATAGGTATCCAGTCTCCTCTGCTCTTAGACGCGGGCAGCCCATGCCAGCCATCCCCCCTCAACCGAGATCCATCTCCAGTTGGCAGCTTTGTATTTACAGAAAACTGAGGAGAAAATAACATGTTAAGTGGAATCCATCATCTGGGATTAAGACAACTGTGTCCTTTTTGTTTTGTTTTTTGTCCCGATGTGGGTAGAGATAAGGCTTTCCTTGCTCTCAGACAAGCTGGGGATGAACTTGGAGCTTTCTGTGGGTTGGAAGACCCATCCAAAGAGGGGGGATAGCGTACTACCTGGGACCTCAGAACTAAGGAGGGCCCCCAGGAGAGTTGTGTAACAACCCTCTTGTTGCAGATTTGGATAAATGGACACTGACATGGATTACGAAAGGCCCAACGTTGAAACCATCAAGTGTGTCGTGGTCGGAGACAATGCTGTGGGAAAGACCCGACTGATCTGTGCCAGGGCATGTAACACCACCCTGACCCAGTACCAGCTGCTGGCCACTCATGTGCCCACAGTATGGGCCATTGACCAGTACCGAGTTTGCCAGGAGGTAAGGGGGACCCACCATCCTGCTGGGCCAGAGGCCTGAGTGCCTTCCAAATGAGACTGACCATCCCCTTAAAATGCTAAATTGAGTGGTTGGGCAGGGAAGCAGAGCAGCAAACAAAAATGACCCGAGAATCCCTGGGCTGCCTCACTTTTCACAGAGCATTCACAGAAGAAAGCTAGTTCTAGGTTAAGCCTCATTAGGGGCGGTAATACTAGTGGACCCCTTTCTTTGGATTGTACCTAAGATTTCATTAGGATAGGAAACTCCCAGTTAAGAAACTCCCTCTATCATTGTAGATTTGTAACTGCTTTGCCATTTAGAGTCTTAGAAAATATTCTGAAGTCCTAAGAAATGGAGTGACTTGCCCAGAGTCACACAGCTTTTTAAACTGGCAAATCTGTCTGCCAGTAGTCAACAGGCATTTATTAAGCACCTTCTATATACCGAGCCCTGCTGTATTAAGCAATGAGAATACAAAGAAAGACAAAAATCTGATCCCTGCCCATTCTAATGGAGGATACATGTAGATAAGTGGATCCGTCCAAGATAGACTAAATCCAAGGAGCTAAGTCTCTTAGAATAAGGCAACCGAGCAGCCAGTCTGTCAGATGGATGTTTCAGGCCTGGTGACCTCCTGAGCAGAAGTGACCCTCCCTGCTCTGTCTCTGTTGCAGGTCCTAGAACGTTCTCGAGATGTCGTCGATGAAGTGAGTGTTTCTCTCAGGCTCTGGGATACCTTTGGTGACCACCACAAAGACAGGCGTTTTGCTTATGGCAGGTAAATAAAATCTAGCCTAATTTAAAAAAAAATGCGATGCTTGGGTTTGCAATATCAAGTAAGCAAACAGAGTAGAGGAGAGGTGGAAATCACATGATGTGGAAAAGATGGGAGGGGATCTTAGTGGACCTCAAGCTTGAGATGAGTCAGCAGTGTGTGATGGTGATCCAAGTAACCAATGCAAACCTGGGCTACATGGACAGAAATAGCATCTGAGAGAAAGGGGGAGAGAGGTCGGCTGTACTGTCCCTCCTAGTTCGAACACATCTGCAGGATTCTGTCCTGGTCTGGGCACTACTTTTTAGGAAGGCCATTGAGAGAGTGGTTGGTGTCCAGGGTGGTGAGGAGGGTCATCCCACATGAGAAGCAGTTTGTCAATCAATAAGCATTTATTAAATGGGGCAGTCAGGGAGAGAGAACCAATTTCAACTCAGCGTAAGGAAAAGCTTCCCAACAGTTGGAGCCATCCACAAGCAGTATGGGATTCTGTGGATGGCAATCCATAAGCATTTATTAAGCACTTAGTGTGTGCCAGGCATTGTGCTAAGCGCTGGAGAGAGCAAGGAAGGGAAAAGGGAGAAGCCTCCCGGGATGAATTCTGACGGACTCTGGCAGGCCAGTCTTGGGGGATGTTGTCAGTGAACCATAGACTTAGGGACAGAAGGTCCTTTGGGGTCCTTCAGGGTCATCTAGTCCAAGCGCCTCTTTTACAGATGAGGACAGTGGGAGTTGAGAGTCCTGGCAAAGGTCAGGTAGGTAAGCGGAGGTAGAGTTGGGTTTCACCCCAGGTGCTTCAAGTTCAAGTTCAGGGCTCTTTCTCCTGTGTTAGACCAGATGCCCTTTGAAGGCCCTCCCAAATATGGGCATCCACGAGAATTGCTTTCTCATTGTGTGGTCCAACCTTTGCCGAATCCCACAATATTGCCCTGAGGATTTAGGGAGCAGCCAGAGTGGTAACATTGGAGACACTGGACCTGAGTTAAAATCCTAGCTCCGCTTTCTACCGATGTGTGCGACCTTGGTAAAGTCAGCTTGGTTTTTCTGGTGTTTGCCTATAAAATGTATCCTAAGTCATCTAAATTTATAGCTGAAAGAGACCTCAGGAGCTCTCCGGTCCAACCCACTCATTTTACTTATGAGGAACTGAGGCCAAGAGGAGTCAAGTCACAGTCACCCAAGGAGTGAGTGATGGGAGATATTTGAACCCTGGGCCTCTGACTTGAAATCAAGCATACCTTGGACTGTCCCGACCTGCCTCTGGGGCTTGGCCTAGTTACCATCCAAGGGGACATCCAGCTTGGAATCCACCATTCTGAATCCCAAGTCAGTCCAATCCATATAAGGCAGCAGAAAATTCTGTGGAGCTGTGAGATATGAGACGAGTCTACACAAGCCATGACCCCTGTTGCCACAGGAGCCCTAGGTCTCCTTTCTTTTCTCTTCTGCTCACAAGGCTCAGTTAAACTTTCCCCTTCACTGAAGAGGCAGAGGAAGCCGTGGGTGGGGCAGCTCTTAGGATGTTCCCAAGTCTTCCCCTTCTGCTGCCTGTCTCCTCAGTCCACATAACACTTCCCTTGCCTTCTGCCAGACTATTTCCAATCATTCTGAGACTGGGCAGCCCCATTTCTGGGCTCCATCTGCTGTTCCAGCCTTTTTGTGGCTACATTAGGTGGCTCTGCTTCCCTGGGTCCTTCATGACATCTAAAACACCCTCTCAGATTCATTGGGATGTCCTTTTTCCCCAAAAACCATCTCCAAATTCCTCTTTAGATGGAGTTCCAAAATACAAAATCAGCATTAGTACCAGATGCTGTTTTTTCCTCAAAAAAAGTAAGAAGAGGTGGCGATGAGAAAATGAATCCTGAAGGAAGAATATGGGGTTCCATTCCCACAGAGAGATGGGCATCCGCTGTAAAGGCCTCACATTCACTTCAGTGGCTACATGAACAAACGAATGAATGAACAAAGTGAGAACTCATTAAGCTCTTGCTATATGCTAAACAAAAAGTAATGGAGCCCTTCGTGTGGACTTAATAAATGCTTCATACAGCTGACTGATGGGGCACTCACTGGGCTGGAATATAGAGCTGTCTCCATGTCTGTATTCCAGACATGGTCTGGGACGTCAAGAAGCTTACAGTCTAGGAGGGAAGAAATAGAACATGTAGTAGAGAAGGAGAATGCCCATCACAATATGGTGTGCCGAGACAGCTTATGGGAGGAGAGGTACTCTCTTTGCTGGCAGCTCTCAGGGAGGACTCCCAGAGGGGGTGAGGTTTTTAAAGTGGCAACAGATTTCTACAGTGTGGCCTAGAGGGTAGAGATCATGTCTTGGAGTCCAGAAGACCTTGGTTCTAGACCTGCCTCGCACATACACTAATTGTGCAACCGTGGGAAAGTCCTTTATAACCTCTCTGGGTCTCTTTTTCCTCAGCTGTCAAATGAGTGGGTTGGACTATGGGTTCTTAATCCAGGAACTTCATACATACATACATGCATACATACATACATACATACATATACACACACACATATATGTATGTATGCCTATGTATTGTGTATATATGTATATACACATATATATTTACACAACACAGAGTTTTACAATTAGTTTCCTCTTATTTTTTATTAGTTTTAATTAGTTTCTTTTGCAATCCTATGTATTTTAAGTACTTAAAAATAGAATTCTGAGAAAGCCTCCTTTGCCACACTGCCAAAAGGGGCATGATACAGAAAATGTTAAGGAGTCTTGGATTAGATGGTCTCTGAGATGCCTTCCAGCTGAGTCAATGATCCTGAGGTCCCTGGTAAGTCACCTAAGTTATCAATGCCCCAGGCAAAACACTTCAGACTAGAAATAGCAGGAGAAATGGGAAGGTGCTAGCGCCAAGGAGAACCAGGAACATCTTTTTTTTTTTAATTATAAATTTATTTTTTATTTTTAGTTTACAACACTCAGTTCCACAATTTGGGGGGTTCCAAATTTTCTCACCCTCCCTCCCCTCCCTCTTCCCCACCCCCAAGATGGCACGTAATCCCATGTAAGTTCTACATATACCTTCACATTGAACTTACTTACATAATAGTCCATTTGTAAAGAAGAATCATAACCGATATAATGAATCATGAGAAAGAAGAAACAAAACCAAACTCCATAATTCTTTCTCTGGATGCGTATAGCTTTTTCCATCGTGAGTCTTTTGGAGCTGGCTGTGAACCTTGCATTGCTGGGAGGAGCCAGGAACGTTTTCTTGCGAAGATTTTAACTAAGACTTAAAGGAAGCCAATGAAGCAATCAGTTGGCATTTATTAAGAACCTACTATGTGCCAGGCACTGTACCAAGCACTAGGGATACAAAAAAGAGGCAAAAACCAGTGCCTGTCCTCAAGGAGCTTATAATCTAATGGGGGAAATAAACTTACAAACATACCCACATATGTGTACATATCTGTCTATATTAATATACGTATACACATGCGTATATCAACATACATACATATACATGTGTGTACACACAGGATAAATAGGAGATCCTTAACAATGGGAAGGTATTGGAGTGCAGAGGACTAGAGGAAGGCTTTCTGGAGGCAGCAGGCTTTTAGCTGAGTCTCAGAAGAAGCCAGGGAGGTCAATAGTCAGAGTGTTTCAGGTCTGGGGAAGGGACAGCCAGAGACAACGCCTTGTTTGAGGGAGCATCTTGTTTGAGGACCAGCATTAGAGGGAAGAGGACACGAAGGGGAGTAAGGGCCAAGAAGACAGGAGAGGAAGGAATGAGCCAGATTATAGAGCTTTATATCTCTGTGTCCCAGCAAGGGCCTGGGAAGCATCTTCCACAGAGCAGTTATCGTTGAGTTGCATTAAATAGGAGCCTGGGTTTAGAGCTAACGAGGACCCTCCGAGTCCCCCTAAGCCAGGAGCTCTGACCTTTGTTTTGGCTCATGGACTCCCTTGGCAGCCTGGGGAGGTCCCTAGATCTCTTCTCAGAATAATGCTTTTAAATGCATAAAGTAAAACCTGTAGGATTAAATGGGAAACCAGTTATTTTGAAATACAGCTATCGAAATGTTCAAAACCAAGCACGTGGCCCCAGGTGAAGAGTCCCTGCTCTTCTCCAACCTCCTCTTTGTTCTAGGTGAAGCACCCAAGGGCCAGCTAGTTGAAGTGAGTTAGTCAAGGGTCACATAGCTAATGAGCATCACAGGTAGGATTTGAACTCAGATCCTATGATTCCAGGGCCAGTGCTCTCTCCACTACAGGCAAGGCTTCTTAACACATTCACTCCAAGTTGGTGGTGGTTGTTTATCTTTTATTCTCGAAGAGGAATCCTGCTGTGTGTACCAAGCCGGTCCACACTTACATAAGAACAGATGGATGTCCCCTCCGATGGCCAATTCATGAAGCTTTATTAAGCACCTACTAAGTGACGAGGATTAGGCCCTGAGTGTGGAAATACAAGAGCCAGCCCATCCTTGCCCCCTGCAGGAGAGTCTGCAAGTTAAACAAGCTAATTAAAACTGACTTACGATACACTGAGAAATGTAGGGAAGGGGAAAACAAAAGAGAGCAGCAAAAATCTATTTTAAATAAAACCTTTTCTAAAGTTACTCAAAGGAACTAACATTCTTTTTTTAAAAAACTTTGATATATTTTGTTTCTGTATCATCTTCATTTCCGGGTGTATCGCTTCTTCCTCCCCTCCCCCAAGAGCCACCCTTTGTAACAAACAAAAATAAAACACAAGAGAAGAGATAACCCAAGCAGCTCATCATAAAGACACCGCACATCAACAGCCAATGGATGCAAATGTGTATGTAATGTGGCATGGACAACACCCCATAGCCAGGCTCAGCCCCCCCCTCTGCAAAAGAAGGAAGATCATCGAGGCGCCTGGAAACCAAATGTGTGCTTAGGTGGCACAGTCCTAGATGCTTTTCTAGCTGAGTGACCCTGGGCAAGTCATTTAACCATTTAATCTGTAAAATCGGGATGATAATAATAGCACCTGCCTAACCATGGTGGTTGTAATGGTCAAGTAAGATGAAATTTTTAAAGTGCTTAGTGCCTAAAGTGCCTGGCACACAAGAGGCTCCAAATAAATGCCCCCTTCCCTTCCTCTCTTCCCTCTCCGTGTGCCGGGCACTGAGCTGGCTGCCAGGGCCACAGAGACAGAAATGAATCAGTCCCTTCCCCTCCGGTAACTTCTGTTCCACTGGTGGGAGCAGCTTGGACTCCCTCGCACCACCCATGAATCTGTACCACTGGGATCACTGTTTGGTTTTTCTCAGAATTCACCTCTTCTCTTCCCTGATGTTTCTGCCCCTGCCTGCTAGCTAATGTCCTCATTTCCATGCGTTGGTTCATGGACCATTCACTAAACTCCTCAACAAAGCCGCAATGGTGGCTGCAGGGGGTTTCCACACATGGAGAGCTCAGGCTATATTCCCAAGTCCTCTGTTCTGTGCAGGGAGAGATGATGAGCTCAGGCCGTGGCTGGAGGAATGTGCTCCAGGAGGCCTACGGCTCACCTCTCTTCTCCGAACAACTCTGGGCCTGCCGATGAGATTCCTGAGATGTTTATGTTGAGGTCATCTTTCCTGTGAAACTGGGTGGTGTGTTGGACTGTACCATGGAAATCCCATGCATTGTTCACTCTAGTTTGGAAGATCAGATTGGGCATTAGGCAGTTGGAGCACCAAACTTTTTAATTTATTTATTTTTTATTTTTTAGCACCAAGCTTAAAAGTCAAGAATACCTAAGTTTGAATCCTGTTCAGACACTTACTAGCTGTGTGACCCAGAACTTCCTCTCCCTCAGACTCGGTTTCCTCATCTGTAAAATAATACCAGCCCCTCCCTCCTAGGATTGTTGTCAGGGTCAGAGGATACACGTAATGTGTTTTATAAGCCCTTAAACCTCCAGACAAAGGATCACTTGTTGTTGATGTTGTTAAACACTCTTTTGTTTAACACAGAATCCATGGCTAGGATTCGCTGTCTTGTGGCAGATAGTCCTGTCTTGTGGAGGAGGGATCAGGTTTGTTCAGCTTGGCCCAAGAGAACAGAACTAGGGAGTCACTGGGAGGGATTTGCAGAGAGAGGCCCATTCTACTTTTTGTAAGCATGACCTTTCCAACATTGAGAACTGGCCGAAGGTGGGATGGGCCACATCTTGGTGGCCATCTCTTCTAAGCCAGAACAGGAACAGGAGATCCCAGGTGAGGGGCCGGGCGACCACCAGCTGGGGACGTTGTCCACCAATTTCTCGTTCAGCTAGGTGTTGGACTAGTTGGCCACCAGCTCAAGTGAACGAGCCTTTGTTAAACGCCTCCCCTGCGCCAGGCGCTGGCCCTTTTCAACCTTGATTCTGTGATCTCTTGTGTCTCTGTGGCAGTTCTAAATTAATGAGCTCTTGATCCACTGGCTTGGGAGTCTACAGACCTGAGGAAAAGATGGTCTCTGAGCTCTGTGACCCTCTGAACTAAGCATGGCACTAAGCTCCCTGACCCGTGGCGTTCCAGCTCTGAGCGCTGAAAGGATGCCCAGAATCATCGCGTCTGCCCCTGTAACTTCATTATCGCTCCTCTTAGTCAGTAGAATCAAATAGCACCTTCAAGATCGTCTAGACAACCACTTCCCTTTTCATCTAAGATAGCTGAGGCCCAGACATCACATAACTTACACTAACCCTGGATATTCACATGCCGTCATCTCCCCCATTCGAATGTATACTGCTTGAGAGCACAGATTCTTGTTTTGTTGGGGGTAACTCGAGGGGCATATCTAGGTGGCACAGTGGGCAAAGCACTGGGCCTGGAGTCAGGAAGAGCTGAGTTGAAATCCAGCCTCAGATACTTACTGGCAAGTCACGCCACCCTGTTTGCCTCAGTTTGCTTATCTATAAAATGAGCTGGAGAAGGAAATGTCAACACCCTCCAGTACCTTTGCCAAGAAAACCCCAAATGAGGTCACAACAAATCAGACGTAACTGAAAAACTAGAGAAAAGTATTTTTTGTCTGTCTTTGTATCTCCAGCAAGTTAGTACGGTACCTGGCACCTGATAAGCATTTAATAAATGCTGACTGACCACTGCCAGGGGCGGGGAGGGGAGGTCAGTGGTTTTTTCCACAACATCACGTTACAGACTGTGTCCTGTCACCCCTGTGCCCCTCTGACCCAGCATTAACAAACTTCTCCGTCATGTGACTGTCCAAAGTCCATTGTTTTTCATTGCCCTCTGAGAGGTTCAGCTCTCTTAGGAGCAAGACATGCCCTCAGCCGTGAGGGATGACTGTTTAAAATTAAGCTTCCCTCTCAGTCACATGCCTCAGGAAGGCTCCCTGGCGCTCACCTTTTGGTTTGGTTTGGTTCAAAGCATGCACAAATCCCTCTTTATTGCTGCTCTGAGTGGGAATTTTACCTTGCTGTTGAAAGAAGACTGTGATTCTCCCAGGGGACCAAAAAAACCCAGCCGAGCTTGATGGCTTTTCTGAGAGAGATGCCCCAGATTTCCCATTATACTCATCCAATCCCCTGTAACAAAGAAAAACATTCAGCAAGTGGACAAAGCATCCCTATCTGACAGTGTCTACCACATTCCACACCTGTAGCCCTCCACTTCTCCACAAAGAGGCTCAGCTGTGTCTCTCTTCGTCTGTTGCCAACAGTTCCTCATTGCCATTGATCCGAATTCAGCCACCTTTTCCTCTTCATATCAGTCCCTGTTCTCCTGACAGATTGTATATCATATAACACTGTGTATCTCCTGATGGAGTGTATATTATTCTCCTGATTCTGTGCTTTTGTTGTTCAGTCATATCTTCCTGACCCCATTTGGGGTTTTCTTGGTGGAGTGGTTTGTCCTTTCCTTCTGCGGCTCATTTTACAGATGAGGAAACTGAGGCAAACAGGGTTAAGTGACTTGACCAGGGTCACACAATTAGTAAGTGTCTGAGACTGGATTTGAACTCAGGAAGATGAGTCTTCCGGACTCCAAGCTCTACCCACTGAACCACCTAGCTGCCCCTGGTTATGTGCATTCTTGGATCTAATCTAACAAGCTGGTTCATGTTATCAGTGTTTCTCCTAACTTGTCCCCAGGGATTCATTCTACTGCCAAATGTCTCAGATAGAACAGAAATCACAGAAGGAATCATGGGACCATAGACCACAGACCAGAAGGTCCTTAGAAGCTTCCTGAGGCCTAGGGGTGTAGCTTGAGATTAGACATGAAGTGTCACTTTCAAGCACTGCGCCATCTTTGCTATTGTGACTGAAAACCCAAGGTCTCTCAAAAGAATGTTCTAGGTACTTTAGTTAAGAAGCCTGATTCAATAATCATGTTTATTCTGAGAATCCTTAAAAACCGTATTATTATGGTCATCATCATCACCATTGGTATTATTTTGCTGTAGGGAAACTCTTCTATTTGCCATTCGTTTTGACTTTTAATGACTTGTCATTCGGGAAAGAAGACAGAATCCTCATTATGCTTTCTGTCTCCATTGGCTTAACAGCCCTTTTTGGGGCCCACAGAAATGTTTACTGTCCATGAGAATTAACAATCCATGTGTTGTTCGCATCCCCTTCTGGGGGCTGTGGAATAAGTGCATCTGGACCCTTGTTAATCATTCATTGTATTCCTGTAATGACAGGGAGAGGATCCAGATTCACAGCAGAGTGCAGGAGAACTCTGCCTCCAGCCCCGTCCCCCAATCCCAAAGATGAGGGGTAAGAAGTCGTCCCTGGGAATACTCAGAATTGGAATCCCAGCGTGAGACTCAGCTGAGTGGGTCCTCCCTGGTTCATGGAGATGGCAGGAGTGGGCTAGTACTCAATGATCCTCTGCCGTTTTCCCCAGAGTTCTGTAATGGGTGACGCCTTCTCCCCAGCTGGCAAGGCTCTGCCACCTTCTTTCCCAGCAAATCTGATGTTAAAAATAAGGCCCAAGTCAAAAATAAACCTTTTAGCTGAACTGAGGCCTCTGCTTGTCCTGTTGTTACATAGGAAGACCCCCCCCCCCACCCCCACCCCAGGATGTGTCATCAAGCCTCTGTAAAGAGGAACCAAGCCACCAATAAAGAGAGAGAGGGATTGAGCACCACCTTAGGCACCAACCTCATTCTGGCATGATATGGCCCCAACCAAAGTAGAGTGGGAAGAAATGAGCTGGGTTTGGATGCTGCCGCTGCTTGCTATAGACCGTGGGATCCTAGAATTAGAACAGTATTTCAAAGGACATTGAGTCTGGTTCTTTCATTTTACAAATGAGAAAACGAAGGCAGCCCGCCCATAGAGGGAAGAGACCTGCCCAAGGTGACTAAGTCACAGAACCAGTATTTGAACCCAGCTCCTCTGACTCCACCTCCAGACTTCTTTACTTACGCTGTGTTCCCTGCCTTCCATTGTGTAGTAACAAAGTGAATGTAGGTGCTATCGATGCTTCTATCTAGGTCATTGATTCAAATGTTAGCAGAACAAAATCCAACACAGATCCCTTCCCTGCACATGTGTGTCCTTGCATGCGCGCGCACGCGCGCACGCACACACACACACACACAGTAAGCTCCTTGAGGAGAGGTGGGAATATTTTCATTTTTATCTACCAAGTTCTTAACATGTCACTTAATTAAATTGAATTAAAATCAATTAAATTGATTTCACCCCTCTCTGGCTGGCAGGATCCTACCTGTTTCTTCTCCCAGCAAATCTGATTCCTAAAACAAGGTACAACTGAGTTTGGAGATCCCTACTTATTCTTCACTTATCACATAGAATCACAGGTTTGTATGTATTGAATTGGGGTACGCCTTCCAAGCTGACATTGAACTTTCAATGGCTCCTCTTTGGTTCTGGTCCTTCCACTAGCCCTCGCTCCATCCAACCCACATCTCTATCACTGTTATCCACCAGAAGAGGAGGCTTCACCCATTTCCATAAGCCTTATCTACAGCATTAGAAACCATCATGGAAAGAAAGAAGAGTAGGCTGGCATAGCCTGCTCGTGATGATGCTAGGCTGCCTCTTTGTCATAGCTGCTTCCTTTTCTAAATGTTCGCTAACCATCCCTTTAATAATACGTCTGAGATGTTGGCAGGAATTAAAGAGAAGTTCACTCATTGGCCTAGAGTGGGCAGAGTCCATTCTCTTCAATTTTGGAAAATTGCATCGTTTGTCTTCTCCCAACATTGTATGGCTTCATTCTCTACAGTCTTCCAGTGATCACCATTTGTAGCTCAGCAGTCACATCTGCCAGTAGGAAGGAGAGCTAGCTCTGCTGGATCAAGTAATTGGAATTCACCAAGAGTCAGCCAATCAGCAGAGAGGGCTGCTGGTGCAGAGATGGAAGCAGTGCCACGGGAGGAGAAAGATGTAATCTAAGAGAAGGCCCAGAATCTCAGTGGCTCAAGAGCAAGGACTTTTCTCTCTGCCTTTGTGCTCCTACCCTAAGCTCAGTGCTTTGCATAGACTACTCTACTGAGTCTTACCTCAGTTGGGTTGAATTGGCAAGCGTTTATGAAGGTGCCACTGTGTGCCGGGACACTCTACTAAGGCACTGGGCCTCCAAAGGAGACACTCCCTGCTCTCAGGGAGCCTCCATTTTTCTGGAGTGGGGTGGGAGATACAACGTGGACATATATGTAGTAAGTATATGCCAAATATAGACTCAGTAAATAGAAGGTAGTTGGGTGGGGGAGAAGGAGGAGAGGGAGGCATGAGCAGCCCAGGGGGCCAGTGGCAGCCTCACATCGGGGGCAATGTTGACCTAAGCTTTGGAGGAAGCTGGGGCCTCTGAGCGGCCAAGATGAGGGTCACCCTCCAAGAATGGGGGGCAGCTTCTGCATAGGTATAAGCAAATCAAGTCTGGAGCTTCCAACATTTGGGGACGAGTAGACACACTAGTTAATACCCTTTGGGATGTGTTGCTTAGTGGGATGATTGGACTTTTAAGCAGAAGTCCCTTTCAGAAAGGATTTATGGAGTATTCTTCAGGGCTCAGGACATGTGTCCATGGAGATAGGTCTGTGATCAGGTTGTGAAAGGAAGTGAGGGTGTCTGGAGACACATCTCTGTCGTGAAGGGACATCATGGGGGAATGGCCAGAGTACAGAATAGGGAGTCTGAGGGTATGAGTTCAAATTCTGACACTGCTCCTCATTACCTGTGGTTCCTTGGACAAGTCATGTAAAGTGACTTTAATACTTCAGATGAAGTTCTCAGGGCCTTGAGTTACTTATCTATAAAATGAGTGCGTTGGAGGGGAAGACCACAGAGGTCTCTTTAGCTCCAAGACCCCTCCCTCAAACCATGCTATCTCAGGCTTTCTGAAGGCTCAGGAATAGGCAGCCGCCTGCACCCGTCAGGCTACACTCGGTGGCCTCCCGAATTTCTACTTAGGTCTTTAATAGCTTTCTAAATGAGTCCGTGTGATCGGGCACTTGGTGAAAGAAGACCACAGAAAACTGCCTTCTCTTAAGCCTCTCACATTCTCATCAAACAATGAATAACTCCCTCTTCTGTTTATTTAGCTTAAAGACTCAAGGAAATGAGGCCCCCACTGGGAGTGCTCAAGTCTGCCTGCGGCCTTCTGGGATAAGCTAGAGAGCCCCCCCACCCCCATCACATGGCAGGAAATAAACCACCCCAGGCTTGAGGCAGGCCGTGGGGGACACCAAGGGGGCTCACAATTGGCAGAAACATCCCAGATGGGGGCTCCTGTCTTTGCCTCATATACTAATGGACTCCTCTGAGTCTCTAGGCTACAGAGGATGGGCAGGGAGGGTGTAACATGGTAGGATCTGCCTTTTAGGAAGATCATATTGACAGTCAGGTAGAGGATAGATTGGAGTAGGGAGAGACTTGAGGTGGGCAGACCCACCAGCAGCTATTAGGATAGTCCAGGTGTCAGGTGATGAGGGCCTGCCCCAGGGTGGTGTCTGTGTCAAAGGAGAGGAGGGGGCCTGTGTAACAGCCAGGACTCAGAGGCTCCTGAAGCCAAAACATAAAGACAAAGGCCCCACTTCTCCGGCCTGCGTTGGTCCTCTTCCCAGCTTCTCTAAGGCTGGTAACCAGACAGTGTGGGTATCCCTGAGAGGGTCCTAAATGACTGTCCCTCTCCTTCCACTGATTCCAAGCCCCTAAGAGCTACAAATTTTTTGGCTGGGGTCTCTCACTAGATGTGCTGTTGAGAAAGTACGTGTAAGTCCCCCAAAGCTGCAGCAGGGGCAGGCCCGGGGAGATGGTGCCATGACCACCATGACTGCAGAGATGCGGTTCTGGGCTCCCAGAAAGGGCAACATTAACCAGCCTTTGTACTTTTAAGTATCACGTCCCGGAGTTCATGGGCTCGCGCTTTTATAACTTTCGGTGTGTTCTGCAGCCTTTTGGCCAGCTTCAGGACAGCTTCTCAGAAGAACGTAAACGCGTAAGATGAAGTGAACGGCCTTACGAGAGAAAAGCTCAAGAGTCATGTTGAACTCCAGTTATCCAAATAGTTTTCCAAAACCAACTCTCAGACGGCAGGTTAAAAGCCTCTGGTCCGGTCCAGCCCTCTCCTGTTGTGGGTGAGGAAGCTGGGGTGACTCGTCCCGGGGCCCACGGTTTTATTTGGTTATTTCTAGTCTTATTGCACATATTCCACGTCACATGGGCTCTGTTTCTAACAATAAGACTGTAAAAGTACGGTTCCCTAATAATTCATGCTATTTAATTAATTATTCATATGCCAGTCGCTGGTGTCCTCACAGCAACCTCAGGAGTAGCCGTTGTGGTTATCACAATTCCCGTTTTACAGGTGAGGATGCTGAGCATCCCTGAAGTGACTTGCCCAGGGTCACACGGCTAGTGAACGTTGGAGGCCGTATTTTTAATTTAGGCCTGACCCCACGTTCCGGTGTCCGCTCCGTCGCAGCCACCTTGGAAGGGGATTTAGGGGATGCCCCTCTTCTCTCTGATAGAATGTAGCCCAACCTACATTGAGGGGCTTCCTCCCTCCTCCCCCTTTTGAGGTAGGTTCCCCAAACCAGCTGGTACAGAATCTGTTAGAGATGCCACATGGAATCGTGGATTTAAAGCTGAAAGGGTCCGGGGAGGCCATTTGTCCAACTTCATTTTGCTGATGGGGAAACTGAGGCTGCGGGAGAAATTGTGTGTGTGTGGTTTGTCCTTCATTCTCAAATAGGACCATGACGTCAGGGAGGTGATGCCATGACTTGCAAATGAATTGGATGTAAGGGAGGGAGGGCTGTGTAAGGTCACTGGCCTCACTTTCTCCTCCGGAGCCATCTGGGTCCAGTGACCAGATATAGATCAGGATGATTGTGGGAGACCTTGTCTGCCCAAAGTCACAGAGGTAGCATGTAATAGAAGCCAGATTCAGACCCCAAGCCTCCAGTTCCAAATTCAGGGCCTTTTCTGCTGCTCTGCATAAGAAAGACTGGACTTCTAGGAAGGAAGGAAGGAAGGAAGGAAGGAAGGAAGGAAGGAAGGAAGGAAGGAAGGAAGGAAGGAAGGAAGGAAGGAAGGAAGGAATTCAGGTAAAACAGGCTGATGGCAGGGAGCAGGATGGATGAAAGAAACAACCAGGGCAGCTGTTTTGGAGCCTGAAGAACTTGAGTTCCTGGGGGCAGCTAGGTGGTGTGGTTGGTATATAGTACCTGCCCTGGAGTCAGGAGGACCTGAGTTCAAATCCCCCCTCATATACTTACTAGCTGTGTGACCCTGGGCAAGTCACTTAATCCCAACTGTCTGAAGAAGAAAAAAAAAACTTGAGCTCCTGGGTGCTCATTAGGCAACCATTCCTGGTCCGGCACATCACAGCATTAGTAGTTAGAGGAGGTAAGAGAAACCAGCAGTCAGTTCCCTTTCAGGTACAAACCCTGACTTGCTGTCCTAGAAGCTGCTGAGACAATTCAATAAGCATTTATTAATCACCTGTTTTGTGCCTGGCCGTGGGCAGTCACTGGGGAGGCCAAGACCAAGAAAAGGCAAGAGGCCCTACCCTTAAGGAGCTTACATTCCATTTAACAGTACCTAAGAAAATACCAGGACAAAGCCATTTCAAGAGGGAGAAAGCAGTAGGAAGTGAGGAAGATAAAGAAAGGACCCTGGAGGAGGCAGGTGGCCCCTTAATTGGCCTCTGCAGGAAGCTCCGAGGTGGAGAGGAAGGCATAGGATATTCCAGATGTAGGGGACCTGGAGTACAAAGACCCAGAGGGCAGAGATGACTTTGTGTGATCTGGGATCAACTAGCAGCCAGTGTAACTGAAAGCGAGACCATGTAAAGGGGGATAATATAAAATAAGATCAGAAAAGTTGCTCTGGGGCCAGAGTGGGGAGGATTTGAAATGCTCATAAACAAATGAGTAGTTTGTAATCAAGGAGCTTCCTCTAAGGTGAAATGGAATGCCATTTTATCTTAATGATTTCTATTATATGCTCTCTTAATATCAAAGTTGATGGTTTTAGGATTTAACAATAAAAACTCATGTGTATGTCTAGCTGGAGCACCAATTCAGTGATTTCATTTTATAGGGACACCTGGTACGGAAACTCCCATCAATTCAGCATGTCCGCTTTAGTGAGACTGGGAGTCCTAGCTCATGTGAGTCATCTGCCCATAGCCACAGCTAGAATACTAGGATAGCACTGGGTCATTTATTTTTCTAGGAACCAGTGGTCCCAAGATGCCAAGGCAGTAGTCAGAAGAATGTGCTAGAAATGAGTGTCTTGGAAAGAGGCAGGATTTGAATCCACCTTCTTGACCTGCTATGACCCCCTGCTGCTCAGTTGACGTGCATATAGTGTTTTCAGGGTGGCAGAATGCTTGACATTCTTTTTCTCTCTTGACCCGATGAAGTAGGTACTGTCCCCATTTACAGGTAAATGAACCGATAGTTCATTACCCAGATAGTAAGTGACGTGCCAGTGGGCACACAGCTAATAGGCATCGGAGACAGAATTCAAAATGAGGTCGCTCTCGACTCTTTCCAAAACACCAGGCTGCCCCTCTGAGTCTTAATTCTGTTGCGGCTTAGAGTTATTCTTTCCAAGAGTCTGTGACATTCTTCCCTACGCTGCCTTGGCATCTAGGGGCCATCCAGTCCCAGAAAAATAATTAACCCGGTATCATTCTGGTGTCAGGGAAGCATCTAATCAAGTGGGTTAATCCACCCTTGAAAACAGTTTCCGAAACACTATCAGCTTGCAGAAATGTTGACCATCTCTCCTTTCTCATGTGTCACTTTAGTAGACAGAACCTGGAGAAAGACCATCCGATTCCTGTGGGTTTCATTTTCAGCCTTTCGTGGCATTCTTGAGAAACCACATGACATAGTAGATCAAGGGCCAGCCATGGAGAAAGGAAGTTCCGGGTTCAAGGCCTGCCTCTGACACATTTGCTGTATGAATGGATGTTGTTTAACCACCTCAGTGCCAATGACAACCCTCTTAAGACTAGACATAGAGCCAGTCTGCATCAGTGGAAGGACTTGCCATGCCACCAAAGTCACAGGTCTCCCCTCCCTTTCCCATCTTAAGATGATTCTTCATTTATTTTCCTGATTTCTGTTTCCATAGGGGTTATGCTCTTATATTATGGCTAGACAGTGTCCTATAGGGAATAGATCTCTGCCCAGAAGGAGGAAGGAACCAGGAGGGGCAAATTGAACTTGCAGAGGCCAATTTAGGCTGGACATCAGGAAGAACTTCCTGACAATTAAAGCCTCCCAGGAGTAGAATAGGCAGGCTTGGGAGGCAGGGGTTGCCTTCAGGAAGTCTTCAAGCAAGACTGGGTGCCTGTGCAACAGGTGGGTGGGCATGGAGACTCTTTTGCAGCTTTGGGTTGGACTGGATGGTAGCTGAGGTCTTTCTAAAGGATGAGATTCTCTGACTCTGACTCACAAATGGGTGTTTGAATAGGTTGTCCAAGTTTGTGTTCAGAGGGTGTGTGCTTCACTCTTCTCATTCCAGAGCAGCACACCAGGGAGAGTGGCAGGAAGGTACCTGAAGGAGCCCACATATTACTTCCCTTGAGTTTGACCCATAAAATGAGTCACAGTTGATTTTCTGTGGGATTTTCCCATCAGCCCTCTCTGGTCAGACTAATACTCCCATGATGATGAGCTATTTTATGCTAGTGTGGCTGCTGAAAAGTTTTTGTTTTTTTTAAACTTGAAAAAACCTCAAGAGCAGAGGTCCTTAACCTTCTTTGTGTCATGAACCCCTCTGACCGCCTTGCAACCTGTGGATCTCATCTGAGATTAATAAATCCCTGAGTGATCTATTCCAGGCCAGTGTTAGGTGCCTTCAGTGTGAAATTGATGAATGGTCCTTCTTTTATTTTTTAAGAGTACCCCCATCCCATGTTGGGGGGAAAGATGTTGATTTAATCTGCGTTTTTAAATGTTGCTTCCTACTAAACATGCAGCTAGGGACCTTGGAAAAAAGAGAAAGTTCTGCATGCTAATCGCTCCCCAATCTGGATATATTTCAGGGTGTTTTGACAGTTTTCCCCACTTAACATCTGTACTTAAGAAGCCTCCCTGGTCTTGGTAACGTATGAACATGATTTCTCCTGCCCACATCCAGGCCGTTGCATGGTCTTACCCTGCCTTACTCAGATCCCTTGCGGTGCCCCCTGCCAGGCTGTCCCCAACAGGGCTTTTCATCCATCATGAGTGTGGACTAACCCCAGCCATCCATCTGTAGGTCACTTGTTATGCTTGCCCTCACTGACCAAAACCCTTCCCATTTCATCCAACACTGGCTGCTCCCTACTAAAAAACCAACAGCAACCCCAAACCAAGCTCCCATGTAATACGTCCCCCTCCTGTGCCTTGCTCCATGCTGTTGTGCTCTATGTGGTTCTGTTTGTTTGGTCTCTATCAGACAGGGTGCATGGAAGGGGTGACGCTGCTAGGAAGAATTTTAAACATTATCGTACAGAATGTGCCATGGCCAGTGTTGGGGCAGAGGAGGAATGGGTCCCAGAGCCGAAGTGCAGCGTCAGTTACTGGAATTCAGATATTCTTGGAATGGGACTGATGACGAGAACCCTCAGTCCATTATTCTTAGACAGGAAAGCCGTGGTATTAGAGCTCACTGAGGTGAAAAGTGTTTGAGATACTATCTGTGCAGGAGGGATGAGGGAACAAAGATGAGTTAATTAGCAAAGGACACATTCTGAGTGGGGAGACATCATAGTTGCGGTCTTACCCTCGGTCGCCACGTTGTGGTCTAGCAACAGACCCATCAGCTCTTGGCCTCACAGTTAAACAGTGGATGGAATAAGCACTGTTTGGAGAGCTGAGATGGGATGGTCTGGCCTTGAATCAAAGCCCCCTGAGGTAGGGCTGAAGGGGGTAGGGGGTTGCCCTCTTGGGTTAAATCAGCCCTTGTTGACCTTCCAGTTGGGCCATGCCATTCTCTTTTCAGCTCTCCACCCCTTCTGGTAGAGATCTCCAAGCAGAGAATTGTTCACCCGTGTTGCTCATAAGTCAGAATTAGAACTGGAATGGATCGTCTGTGTCATCTAACCCAGCCCCTTCATTTTACACATGAGGGGATTGAGACCCACTGAGGTTAAGCAGCTTGCCCAGGGTCACTCAGATAGTAACGTGGCCTAACTGCAGGACAAAGCCCTATGATTTTAAAACTAGAAGGACCCAGAGAGGTCATTTAGCCCAGCCCCCTCAGTTTTCAGATGAGGAAACTGAGACCTCCTCTCTGCTACAGTAAAGAGAAAGAGGGATGGGCTAGGCAGGATGAAGAGCAGTCTTGAGGCAAAGAAAAAAACAACAGAGGAAAATCTATCCCCAGTGCCTAATTTGGCTCGAGACAGGTGATTCACTAATTCATTTTTCCCAACACTTCTTCAAAGGCCAAACTTGATGTTTTAGATGGGAGAAACATCTCTGCATTTAGATCCTTCTATGAACTCTTCCCTCCTCAGTTTGCTAAATTTGGCTGGAGACATTCTAAAGACAATTTTTTGTGGGTTTGTGGCATTTGCTGCTCCAAGTCTGGCTCGGGCCAAGAAAAGTGGCTAACCCGAAGCTTTGGCACTTTATTCCCCCAACCTCCAGTGGCGTTTGGGCCCAGCTCTCCCCACAGACCTGTTCAGGCCTTGTGTCCTCCCCATTCCTTTGTCGGGCTTTCCCATATGAACTCTGCCCCAGCTGTTCACTGTGTGTAGATAAAGATAAAGGAATGCTTGGGGTCTGAGGGGCGTTTTAGGTTTCACCTCTATAGAAAAGTTGACACAAATAAAGCAAGTTTCTTAAGTAGTCTTAAAAATTCCATCTGGTTCCCATCCCTCCTGACTCAGCAACAAGAGAAACTCCCTTCTTCTTTTCTCCCCCCACCTTATTCTTTCACTAATATTGGAATTACTTCAGACTTAACTAACCTAAACTATTCTCAAAGATTTCTTGGATGGGAAGGTGCCCTGTGAAGCCTTTTATGGGAACATCTCCTGCTCCCCGATGGAATAAAAAAAATCATGTTTTACCCAAAGCAAAAGAACGAGGATTTTTTTGGGGATGTTGTAAGATGTGTTTTTGTCTGGCATAAAGCATGTATTAAGCACCCACTATGTGCCTGCCACTGTATTAAGTGCTGGGATTATAAAGGCTAAAAATAAAACCAGTCTCCAACCTCAGGGAGTTCCCAGTCTAATGGGGAGACAACTATGCACAAGCCAGATCTATCCAGGATAAATCAGAGATAATCAACAAAAGGAAGCTTCTTGTATTAAGGGGGCCTGGAAAAACCTTATGGGAGAAGAGGAAGCCAAGGGAAGGAGGGATGGAATTTGGGGCATGGTGGACACCCAGTGAAAATGCCCAGAGTTGAGACATCCAATGTCTGGTTCAGATATGGGTAGGACCAGGAGGCCTCTGAGGCCTTTTCCAAATCCAGGCCTATAAACTTCAAAAATATGGAGTTGGCTTTGGCACAGCAACAGCTCTGAGCCCAGAGGTGTGAGCATGTCTTAGAGAGGTTTGTCTGTGCTCATTTGCATCCTCCCAATAGAATATAAGCTCCTCAAGGGTGGGAAGTCCAGTTTGTCTTTTATGCCCACAGTACCTGACACATAGTAGGTATTTAATTAATGTTTGTTGGATTAGATAGACTAAAGTGCATTTTAGAAACTAGGTGAAGCACCAGGCCTGGAGTCAGGAAGACCTGAGTTCAAAACCTATGTGACCCTGGGCAAGTCACTTCACCCTGTTTGTCTCAGTTTCCTCATCTGTAAATTGAGTTGGAAAAGGTGATGGGAAAGCACTTCAGTACACATTATAGTATTCAGTATTCAGAAAACCCTAAATGGCGTCACAGAGTCAGACACAACTGAAAAACAACCAAAAAGTGCATTTTACGATCTCAGAATTTTGCTTTCCCCTTCCTGCCTTCTTTTGCTCTCCACTGAATCACAGATGTGACAGTTGGGAAACCTTTGAAAGCCTTCTAGAAATCTCTTCTTCCCAACTAAGACTGTCCCTGTGGTCCTTGTACTGTTTCTAGGTTAGCTCATCTGCCTAACATTTGAAGGTTTTTTCATCCCCCCCATTAACCCCATCTCCTGCCATGGCCACCACTGGTTTTTAGATAAACTACATATTCAAAATACATACAGGTTAGGAAGATAATAAATAATAATTTATTTGAATAATCGTTACAATTTGACATCACTCTAGATTTTAGAAAATGCTTTACACACATTATCACACACTCAATCCTCAAAATAACACTGTGAGATTGAGTCTATTATAATTCTCATCTTACAGATGAAGAAACCAAGGCTCGAAAAGCTAAAGCAATGACCCAGGTAGTCAAGACAAGGGGGAGGTAGGATTCCACCTTTGAGCCCGACTGCCCATCCACCTTTCCGTGCTGCAGGAAGAAGAGAGAATAAGCACAAATGCCCTTTTCTCATTCCCGGGGCCAGCATTTCTAAAGACAGCCTGGTGGCACGCACTGAGCAGGCTCTGCACGGAATGTGTGTTTTGATTAAAAGTTATTGAATATCACTCGTTCCTTGGAGTTCTGCCTAGAGATATTCTTAGCTGCAGGTCCTGTGCTTTCTTGGACTAGAGATAGAAAAACTGGCTTGGAATCCAGACTGGTGTTCCCAAAATAGCTCTTTGCTTGTATAGATCGGCGTTTATGCCAACAGAATGAGGACGGAGATTTATAAAGAGATGTGAAGACAGAGGTGATTTTGCCAGAGCATCAGCTCTCTGTTGGCTCGTTCCTCCATCAATATCCTTGTATGCTTATTTATATACCAGAAAATAGGATATAGAATAATGAGTACATTAGCTTTATTTTAATAAAAGGCCCTCACAGTGCTTTGTAAATTAAAAATGGGGGTGGTATGAGGAGAGAAAAGGCTTAAGCCGGTGGGCTTGGTGATCATTTTGGGGTTTGATAAGTAGACCCATCCACTGATTAACATAATGTGAAGAGGGGAAAAGGACAGACTTTTGGAAGACACCAACAGATCTTTGAATCAATAAGTTATTTTAGTTTTGAGGAAGTTATGTTATTCAGGATGATCCTTCAGCCACCATTTCCTACAGAGAAAAATTCTTCAATGTTTAACATTGAGCCACCTTCCCCACAACATTTCTTACACTTAAATTTTTATGCAACAGGAATTTTTTAAAAATGAGTTATTCCCCAAAGACTTGGCTTAGTGTGTGGACATTGTGCTGGGATTCTAAGTAGATTATATTCTCTCCGTCCCCGAGGTCTTGCCTCTGTTGGTCATCTGGAGAGGACTGAGTATGTGTTCAGTGATATGAGTGTTCCAAGGGTTGCCTTGGCAACTGGTCCATCACTGATTTCTAGTCCTCACATGCACCAGCATCATGTTCGATCATAACGCTGAAGTCTCAGCTCCACCCCAGGGAGGCGAATTATGCCGCCGAGAAAGTTGTCCTTTCTGGGTGCCACTGATGTACCTTAACCAGACTCCTGGGAGGGCCAATTAGAAAGAGCCACACGCCAGAGCCAGGCACACTCTTGATCATTTCCCTTCAACGCAGACGCATAGACTTTGTCATAAAGCCCCAGACCTTCCACAATACCGTCTCCTTTTATTTGATGCTCTGGTCTAAACACAACCAGCAGCGGCCTGGCTAGCTGATATAAATAGAGCCTGGGGCCATAGGAAAACTCAGGGACTAATGAATGATTAGTGGAGAGTGCTTTGGGCTGTGTTCCAGGAAACGTTGATGCTGTTGGGTAGAAAAATTGACTACCAAATGTCTGAATCATAAGGTGTTAGTCAATAAATCCAAGGGCCCAAAGAACATGCCTTCCCCTGGGCTTTTTGGCCTCACTCCCATCCTTTGCTGGTTTCTAGTGACCTTGAAGCGTCTTTCTACTCTGAGGGTACTATCACAGACCACCCACATTTCAGCCTCACTTTCAATGACATCCCAGCACATGCAGGCTAATGGTTTCATTAAAATCAGAACTATTTTAATGTAAAAATGGATTTTTTTGGTATGTTTGCTATGAATTGATATCATTGTCCTTTGCTATTAAGAGGCAGACATCCCATATTACTTTTAATGCAGGGATCCTCCATAGTTACTTCTTCCCATGTGAATACTTTGAGGAATTTTATGCCCTGCTACATGGATTCAGTAATTCAACATTTATTAAGCACCTACTCTGTTCCAGGCACCATCCTAGTTGCTGAGGATGTAAAGACAAATATCTAAACAGTGCCTGCCCTCAGGGAGTTTATACTCTACCATGGAGATTTGACTTGTACACCAACGAATAAATACCAAGTGATTTCAAGAGGGAGTGAGGGCTTAAAAACTGAGTGAAGGTGGTGGAGCATAGAGGAAGGCAGTGTCTAAATGTGTTTGTCTCCACAGACTTGGAGAGAGGATGCCTCATTCGTGACTGAAAAAAAGAGTATTTGGATTCCTACCTGTGATCCCATTTGCTGCATAAGTAATAATAATGATGCTGATTGGCGCCGATGCACCAATTTAAGGTTGGCAGAGTGCTCTACGTACTCTGTCTCGTCTAATCCTCGTGAAACGTTGAGGGTTAGGGGCTGCTATTGTTAGCCTCATTTCATATGGGAAAACAGATTGAGAGAAGTTTAAATGGCTTGCTCAGGGACTCAGATGGGATTTGAACTTGGGTCGTCCTGACTCCTATGTTCAGCACACTGTCCATTCCAGCATGATGTTCTTTGGGAATCTGTCAGAAAATTAGAAGTGAATAAAACGGAGATGAGCAGTTTATTGTGAGTTTAACCCCTTGCTCTTTATGGCCATCAGGGCTAATTTTTATAGACGATCAAAAGTCTTCCTGTTATCTCTTCTGCCTCCATGACTTTGAAAGACCCCCCATTCATCAGTAACCTTTTTCACGGGTCGCTCGCAAATGTAGTCACAGTCTGAATACCTAGGAGCAGTTCTGATGGTATATCAGGAGGCTGTTCTGTAACCATGCTCTCTCTACAAGGTGGTGATTTATTGTGTAATAAAGATATGACAGAGAGAAAGGGAGGGAGGGAGGAAGGAAGAAAGGAAAGAAGGAAAGAAGGAAGAAAGTGAGGGAGGAAGGAAGGAAGGAAGGAAGGAAGGAAGGAAGGAAGGAAAGAAGGAAGAAAGGAAGGAAGAAAATGAGGGAGGAAGGAAGGAAGGAAGGAAAGAAGGAAGAAAGGAAGGAAGAAAATGAGGGAGGAAGGAAGGAAGGAAGGAAGGGAGAAAGGAAGAAAATGAGGGAGGAAGGAAGGAAGGGAGAAAGGAAGAAAATGAGGGAGGAAGGAAGGAAGGAAGGGAGAAAGGAAGGAAAGAAGGAAGGGAGGAAGGAAGGAGGAAAGAAGGAAGGGAGGAAGGAAGGAAACGAAGGAAGGGAGGGGAGAAGGAAGTATCATATCAGGATTGTTGGCCAGTTCTTCCATTATTTTTCTTCATGCCCAACACTGACCAGCAAGGCTTTTTTTATTGATAAAGGTAGCCAAGAAACCTGCTTGCATTGTGCTCTCAAAAAATGAAAATAGGTGGCTCCTCTATGGTGTTTTACAATCTGCAAAGTGCGTCACATGCAACTTGTCATTTGAGCCCCTGGCACCCTGGTGAGGTAGGTTTTCAGTACAGATGAGGAAACTTTGGCACAGAGAGCTTATCTCACCTACCTATGGCTACACAGTTGGTGTCAGGCAGGATTCAAATGCTAGTCTCTCCAGTCACCAAACACCATGCTGCCTTCTGTCTTGGCCCTCTATCTCCTGGTTAGCTGTACTTCAGATGGCATTTCCATTGTCCTACATACAGTTAGGAGTCAGCTCTTCTAGAACTTTGGTTTAACTTTTTTTCATTTATAAAAGGTGTCTATCCTCCTCCTGTGCGTGTCTGGGGGTAAGGCTGGGGTGGGGGTGGGGGAGTGCTGTGACTCTCTCTGCTTCTCGACGCCAGAGAGAGCGGATCTTTTCAGTAACGTGTCAGGCCTGTGATGAGGCTTTACAAACATTATCTCATTTAATCTCAACCCTGAGGACACAGATATTATTATTACCGCCCGCTTCACAGATGGGGGTGCTTTATCTGATTGGTTGATTGCATCTCATATTTATGTTTCAGCTGGTGGACATTAATGGGGGTTGGGGTGTTATTGCTGTGGACGGTCTGGTTTTGTGGGGCAGAGGGTATGATGAAACTATTTCTCGTGAACAGAAATAGTTTAGCACGTTCTGATCTTATGGCTAAGTCACATCACTGTGAGCCTGCTGACGCCTGTAGGCCCTCGGGGCAGTATGAAAATGAGGCCTTGGGCTTTTGCAGCAGTGTAGTGGAGGGCTTATTGTGACTTGTGTGTTTGCATGACTCCAAGAGATCTCCTCCCCCTCCACATTCTCTTTCCTTAAAAAAAAAAAAAAGAAAGAAAACTCATTCATGTGGCATGAGGTGTGTGGAAAGAATACATGAAACCCCAGTGAAGTGATCAAAATGCTCCTATGAAGCAAATGTCATTGGGATTTCTTCTGTGGTTTCCTCGTAGGTCCGATGTTGTGGTTCTCTGTTTTTCCATCGCTAATCCCAACTCCCTAAATCATGTGAAAACCATGTGGTACCAAGAGATCAAGCACTTCTGCCCTCGCACCCCGGTCATTCTCGTCGGCTGCCAACTAGACCTCCGCTATGCCGATCTCGAAGCCGTCAATCGAGCCCGACGCCCATTAGCCAGGTAAGGCCCAGCATGCCCAGGAGCCAAGGCTTTCTATCCTTTGGAGAAGGCGATAGCACTGACCTCTCCTCATTAGTTGGATGCAGGCTTTAAATTGGGCTTCCAGTAACAGCGAGGAGAGTGTTCAGTGGATCCCCCAGACTCCTACTACTTCTCTTGTGACAGTGGCACACATAACTTTGTCATTATTACGACTGCTAGCATTTTTATATAGTACCTACTGTGCGCCAGGCACTATGATAAGGCTTTACAAACATTATCTCATTTAATCCTCAACCCTGAGGGGATAGATATTATCATTACCCCCACTTCTCAGATGGGGAACCTGAGGCAAGCAGGTTAAGTGACTTGCTGAGAGACACAGCTAGTATTTTAAAATGAGACTTGAATTCAGGTTTTCCTGACTCTAGACCCATCCACTCTACCCACTGCACCCCCTAGTGGCCTCTTTACAAGGTGGCTTGCCGGCTGAGCTCAGGCAATGAAACATATGGTTTGTTTTGTTTTTCTCCTATAAAAACATAATGAGATCTCCTGGAGGACCCTGAGGCCTTGGCCTACTTAGCACAGTGATATAACTGACCAATCAGTCCAGATAGAGAGCCCAGAAATCTGTGTATCAAAGGCACTTAAAGATACTTTGTTAGAGGTTCCTGATTTCTCTGGACATGGTTACTGGCAGTAGTTAGCTGTCAGGCTAATGTTACCTGGCCCTGACCTTAAACTTCTTTCTTTCTATAACTGTAGAGGGGAGGAATGGGAATGCTGACTGAAAAATCTTTTAGGAGCTATTTATGAAAATGCTACAAAATGAAAATTTATTATAAAATATTTTTGCCCTTTGGGTATAAATATGATAACATCCCAAATGCCTTGGAAATATGCCTTTGTTTTATTAGTATTGAAAACTATGGAATGGGAAAGAGAAAGAAGCAAAAAGAATGAAAAGAGGGTCATTCAAGTCTTTCTTATGCCCAGGAGAGATAGCAGGCCATAAGGGAGGGCACATGAACAGGATAACTTGGAAAATTACACACTGAATTTATTCTGTATTTTAAGAGAAAGGCAAGCCATGTATAATTGAGATTAACAGTGTCATAGACAATCCTCTTTTTCTGTTCTACAATGAATACATAAATGCTTATTTTTTTGGTGTTTATGAAGTTCAGAATAAAGTTAAAAAAATTTCAAAAAGAAATTTTTTTCATAATTTCTAGAAAAACAGCTTCACATTTTTCCAGGGTAAGGATAGTCATTTTTTCAAAGGACCATATTAAATGATAACTCAAGCCTTTTCTTTGCCCTTCAGGATCTTTATAAATTTTTGTTGTGTTTTTGCAACTGTAGGCAAATGTATACTAATCCCAACCATCAACTGAAGGCTCTAGCTTCATCAAACATTAGTAGAAATTTATTTATTAAGTTCTGTTTTTTTTTCTTTCTGGAAAACTCTTTGGATGAAATTGGTTCAAGGGAACAGACAACACACCACATACACACGTGTGCACGCACATGCTCCTTGCCTCCATATGGTTTCACACATCTTTTATTCTAAGCTTGACTGTATTAGAAACACCAAAATGCCTCAATGATAAATTGAATCAAGTATGAATTGCAATCTTATAGCTATGAATAGTTTTCATTCGACATTTTCAAAATGTGCCAAAATGTATGTAAAATATTACATTTACCAATTGCACTCGCTTCTGACTTGAGAAAGGCAAAATACCATCAGATCTTGTGATGCAGAGCTGGGAGGGAACAGGTTGGTCCACATTTATGGCTCCTCTTATGAGTGATCAACAATCATGAAACATGTCGTTATAGTCAACAGTCAACAAGCCTTTATTAAGTGCCTGCAATGTGCCAGGCATGGGGCTAAGCGCTGGAGATACAGGGACAACCAAAACAAGGTCTCTGACCTCGAGCTCAAGTCTAATGAGGGAATACTCTGAAAGACTGATAAGGTTCTTAGTAATCTGCTCGAGTCCTTGATGGCTCACAAAAGCACAACCATGGTAACAAATGCTTTTAATAATAAGTCTGATGCTTTACATTCTTATGTTTTATGCCCTTGAAAGTACATTGATATGGACGATCTCATTCGGTTCTCACCGCAGATCCTTGCTTGTCCTTTCTTCTCAAAAAGGACCATGACATCAGGAAGGTGCTATCATGACTTGCAAGTGAATTGGATTTAAGTGAGGCAGGGCTGAGCAAAGTCACCAGCTTCACTCCTTTCTCCAGAGTCATCTGGGTCCAGTGGCCAGATATAGATCATGATGACTAGAGATGGCTCTGGATACAGTGGGAGACCTCAGTGAATAAGAAGAATCTGTCCATACTCCTTCTTGGTCAGAACACATCTAGAGTTTAGTGGTGAGGAAAGGACGTAGGCAAGCTTGGAAGAATTCACAAGTTCACGAGAGGGCACTTAGGCTAATGAAAAGCCCCCGATCATGAGCATCCATTGAAGGAACGGGGACATTGCCCAGAAGAAGAGAAGACTTGGATTGGGGTCTTTAGGTAGTTGGAAAGATGTCATATTAGCTTTGTTCTGTTAGGTTTCAAAGAACAGAAATAAGAGGAGTGCTTGAAAGTGCTGAGAGGCAGTTGAGATTTCCTCGTAACGAGAGCTCTCACAAAGTGAAATGGGCCACCTTGGAAAGGAACAAGTTCCCTCTACTATGAGGCCTTTAAGGAGAGGCTGGGTAAATGTTTTGGTGTGTTGAAGTGGGTGCTACTTCCTGATATGAGTTGGGCTAGATGGCCACAAAGGTTGCCATCCACTTCTAAAATTGTGTCATCCTTTGGTCATCCTCAAGTTGCAATATACATAATGACAGCAGTGATTTAAATGAAAAGACCAACTGTCACAAAACAATCAAAAATGAATGTTGCCAAATTGCCAAGTATGACTATGTTCCCAAGAAGAGATGTGAAGAGGCAGCTCTAACCCACTCCTCTGCAGAGTTGGGAGATCCGGGGTGACAGATATGGCGGGCTTGGGGGTGGAAATGTGAAACGCGTGTCTTTTCAGACTTTTTGATGTATTGATCAGTTTTGACAATTTTTTTCTCTTCCTCTTTTTCTTTATAAAATGTATTCTTTGTTATTTGGGATGGCTTTCTGGGAAGAGGAAGGGAAGAACTTTAAATGATGTAAAAACAAACTATATCAATAAAAGTTTTTTTAATTCCACATGAGAAAACTTTGGCTCTGGAAGATTAAGTAATTTGTGTACAGGAAACAATGTGGCATTGTGGGAGAAAAAAGCAGTGGATATAGCACTGAAGGACCCAGATTCGAGTCAAACACTGCCATTTACCGTCTGACCTTGGGTAACTCCCATCACCTTTCTGAGTTTCAATCTCCTTTTCCAGAAAATAGAAATAATAATAATACATATCCTACTTGTCCCATGGAATTTTTATAAAGCTCAGATGAGATAAGGTATAAAAAATTGTTTCTAAGCTATAAAGTACAGCACCCACAGAGTCCCCAAATTTAGGAGAAGGAAGGGACCTCCGCGGCCATCTGGTCCAGCCCCCACGTAAAAGGACTCACTAGTGTATCGTAAAGGGCTATACAGCTTTCACAGCTTCAGAGTGCAGTGAGACTTGTTTAGACACCCCATACATATGTGTAGTAAGTTCGTGTGTGTGTGTGTGTGTGTGTGTGTAGCTATACAGTTTTAGTTACTTGCAGGTATCATAGACATAACCCAACAAATATTTATGGAGAATTCACTGGCTATAAAGAATAAGGCACAGTCCTTACCTGCAAACAAATAATGCTCTAATTGGGGAGTCAGAGTATAAATACTTAGGTTCCCTCTTTGGTGCTTCCCAAACAGGGGCCACCCAAAACCCATCCAGGCTGCTTGACCACATACATAGCTTGAATGAGATGGGAGTCAACAGCACTATTTCTCCCATGAGGTGGAGGATCTCCAGGCCTTACCATGTGCTTACTCTGTGCTACAGAAGCCCCAGCATCAGACTTAATGATAGAGTCTAAGGATCCAGGGCTGTCCCTCCTGTACTCTCAGGACTCCAAGGCCTGTCCATTTGCCCCATCAGTGAACTTCTTTTTTTTGTATTGTCTCTCCAAATTAAAGTGTGAGTTCTTGAAAGCAAAGACTATCTGCCTTTTTTTCCTCTTTGCATCCCCAGAGCTTAGAACATTTCTTGGCATATAGTAAGGACTTAATAAATATGTTTGCACTCATTCCTTAATTTAATGTTATATAGTAAAGCCCTCAAGGTTACTAGATAGTGTAGGCATATCCCAGCTGATCACTTGAAAATACATTTTGTTTGCTTTGTATCCCCAGAGCAGAGGACAGTGCCTGACACAATACAACTACGTCCTGATTAGTATGAATAATGAATCCCATGAAGGGGTCATATTATTCATATTCACTATTCAAAGTTAAAATCATATGTAAAATATAGTAATTGCTTCCAGCCCAATGGAAATATGCAGTGAGAATTCAAATAAGACCATTTCACAGAATCCATTGCTTACACAACCAGAGGCCTGGTCGTAAATTCCTGTTGACTTGATTTGCTAACTTGATCAAAATTCAGACTATGTAATGACTTAAAAATGGTCTTTCCAGGCTATATGGAAAAAAAATGGTTCTATCAATGCACAGTATAATACTTGGGTTGCCCTGATTCCTCTTTTTTTTTTAGAATGAGGTTACTTACACCATTCCAATCTTCTGTTTCAGGCCTATAAAGCGAGGAGACATTTTGCCACCAGAAAGAGGCCGAGAAGTTGCCAAGGAGCTTGGAATCCCGTATTATGAAACAAGTGTGTTCGACCAGTTCGGGATCAAGGATGTGTTCGACAATGCAATTCGAGCAGCGCTAATTTCCCGAAGACACCTGCAGTTCTGGAAATCTCACTTGAAGAAAGTCCAGAAACCTTTACTTCAGGCACCATTTCTACCTCCTAAAGCACCTCCACCAGTTATCAAAATCCCAGAGTGTCCCACCATGGGTATGAACGAAGCTGCCTATTTATTGAACAATCCGCTGTGTGCCGATGTCATGTTTGTCCTTCAGGATGAGAAGCATATTTTTGCACACAAGATTTACCTCGCTACCTCCTCTTCCAAATTTTATGACCTTTTTTTAATGGAATGTGAAGAGTCTCCCAGTTTCGTTGAAGGCACTTGTCAAAAAGAAAAGCCCAACTGGGACTTTCCAACAAGGACTTTGAGTCTTGATACCAATGAAGAAAGTATGGAGGCTGCCTCGATCCCTTTAGCTTCTGAAGGCCAGACATCCCAAAGTGAGGGTGTGTTGAAAGAACTGGAATTGGGAGCTGGGGTCCTCCCTCTAACCACCAGAGACTTGTCCACATGGAGCAAAGGGTTCATTGACATGCACAAAGAAATGCTAGTCAACCCTATTTCGAATAGAGTAGGTTTGGTGACTGTGGTCAGAATGGACTCTTCTCTTCAGTTGGGTCCTTTTAGGACCCTGCTTCAGTTTCTTTATACGGGACAATTAGATGAAAAGGAGAAGGATCTTATGAGACTGGCTCAGATTGCAGAGATCCTAGAAGTATTTGATTTGCGAATGATGGTGGAAAATATAATGAACAAAGAGGCCTTCATGAATCAGGAGATCACTAAGGCATTCCACGTCAGGAAAGCCAACCGGATAAAGGAATGCCTTAGCAAGGGGACGTTTTCAGGTGAGTGGATCCAACAATAATCCAAGTAGTTGTCTCATGGGCTCCTTTTATGTTTGCATGAAACAGTGGTATAGACATTAAAGATAATGAGAAAATGGTTTCCTTTATGGGAGGCATGTGTACTCATCAAGGCGATTACTGAAAATTTACTCCCAAAACGCTTTCCCTGAAACTTTCTCTCTCTACTTTGGCTACTCCTCTGTCTGGTCACTACTTACATTTACCAGGAATGGAAGACCCAATGGTGCTAGTACCATTGAGGTGGCACTCAACAAAGCTGTTGGTGTGACTCTACCACTCCCTATCTTATATCCCTCACTTCATTCCATTTTAGCTCTCCTTTTCCTTCTCTCCCTTTTACTCTTCTAACTTTTTTTTTCTTCCTTTATGCCGTGGCACCTTCTGGTGGTGCTCAGTCGTTTGTTGACCCCCTGGAGGATACAGTATTTTGTATTTTTTACTTTATTGTTTTCATGCTACTGTTTTCCATATAGATTTTAGTGCCTGCCCTCTTAGGGCAGGGGTCAAAGTTCCTCATTATGTAGATCAGAAAGGGTTTGTTGGATGAATTTTATTTTTGACAAGTCTAATAAGTTATTGACTAATGCATGCCAATCATTGACCATCAGAGTGGACCATAACCTCGCAAGTTAACATGGGCCAGTAACCTTAAAGAAAAAATAAAACAGTCAGTGGAAATAAATCAGATGTGTTGAACTTGCTCCCTTACTTTCTGTTCACACTTTTGGTTCAGATGGAAATCTGTATTCATAGGCAAAGCCCAGTCATATTTTTAACCATTGATCACTCAGCCCTCCTAGCATTATTATCTTTAAAAAGTAACGTAGTATAGCCCAAGTGAAAGGGGACTTGGAATAGATTCAGTAAATATGGCAGGCAGTGTGGAGTGGTGGTCCAAGGATGGATTTGGCATTAGAAGACTACAGATCCTGGCTTTGCCACTTATCACCTCTGTGACTTAAGGCAAGACCTTACCCCCTCGGGTCTCGGTTTCCTCATCTACAAAATGAGGGGATTTATCTAGATGACCTCAAAAGTCTTTCCCAGCACTAAACCTTTGGCTCTGTGATCCTACAGTAGGGGTAGCAAAGCCATCGCAGGTTGGGGAAAGGGTTGTTAAACCTAACACCTCTTGTTTAAGCCATCCATTGATAAGGTGGACTTAGGACTGTTTCTTCTTTCCTGGAAGCAGATGTGACGTTTAAGTTGGATGATGGGGTCATAAATGCCCACAAACCACTGCTTATCTGTAGCTGTGATTGGATGGCTGCCATGTTTGGAGGATCATTTGTGGAAAGCGCCAACAGTGAGGTACATATCTATTTTAAAAGAACAATTTTAGTTATAATTTCTTTAGAAGTTATAGGAGGATGAGAGGACTGGGCACCAACACTATACAAGGATTGGGCAAAGAAACTGGGAATGTTTAACTGAGAGAAGAAAAGACTTGGGTGTAAGGTGATTGGGAGGATACTTCCTTTATTTCAAGTTTGAAAGACTGTCATGTGGAAGAGGGATTAGACTTTGGCACTTCACAGATGCTTGTTAACCTGACAACATGACTTGAAATAGAAAAGAGCCCCCCCTCCTCCCAAAAAGAAAATAATTACAACCCTTTTCAAAGTGAGGAGAAACCAGTCACCAGTGCAAAGGGCTATTTGACTTAGCTGGGGTGGGGGAGGGGCAGAAGGGAAGGAGATGAGCGGGCCTCTAAGATTCTGTCCAGCTCTAAATCTCTGAACCCTAAATCTGTGAACAGTTTAGTTTATGCCGAAACAAGAAAGCAGTACACAGAACAGAAAGTGTTCCCATGCTTCCGTTACTGAAAAGTCTGGGCCTGCCAGTTGGGTCAGAGCAGCCAGCCTCCAGAAGCTGCCAAGGAGACTAAGCAGGGGCCCAAGATGGTCAAGGTCAAGCACGTAGTCAGGAAGGAATGCCGTCACAGCTGACTTCACAAAGGCTAATCCTTTTTATCCCTTCCCAGAACAGACCGAGATAGTCCTCAGATTAAGAGGATGGGAGGTAGGACCAAAACAAACATTTAACCCAGGAGATAGAGCCCAAACGTATGTGTTTGCTAACTAATTAGTGTTTTCCTCCCTAATAAGGATAATGATAATAGCAATGATAACTGATTTATAGAGTGCTTTAACCTTTGCCAAGTGTTTTATATCTGTTTGCTTATTTGAGTTACTTAACAGTCCTGTGAGTTAGGGCCTGTGGGGAAACTGAGGCATGGAGTAGTTAAGTGGCCTACTTCTGGTCACCCAAATAGGAAGTATCAAAGATGAGATTCAAGCTCAGGATTTTCTTCTCTCCAGGCCCAGCCCTCTTGACCATGCAGAGAAAAGACAAAACCTCCAAACCCCTACAGCTAGCACACAGTTATATTCACTTATCATCTTGAAGGCAAGGCAGGTTGACTTGTATGTGTTCAGTGACTGTGGTGCATTTGCTTTGTTTCCTGCAATGGCTTCTAACCTTTATGTAGCAATGCTCCCCCGCCCCATATAAAAAAATTGTGCCCCTTCCCCCAAGTACACACATGTGCACACACAGACAACACACACTTTATATAACCCAGTCTATGCTGGTGATGGAGAACACACACACACACACACACACTCAAATTTGAATTTACTCCCACATCATCACTGTCAGAGTCACTTTTGTTGGTTCATTACTAGAACTTTGTTTTCTCGTGAAAGAAGTAGATTGTTTTATGCGGGAGTTGGGTCAGACAATATCTAGTAACTTTGACCTTTGCTTCATTCTGCCTCTCCCCTTCCTCTAGGGTCTCACGTTCTGTCAGGGTTCATGCCTCACAATTTGGAAAACTCTGGATTATGAAGAATGACCACATTCCATTTTCCCCTCTTACCTTGTGGATCTCCCCCCCTCTCCCTTCCTGCCTCCCCTGTAGTGGTCCCATTGACCTCACCCCCTGGGCAAAGTTGAAGGTCACGAGGGCTGTAGTGTGGAGGGCTGAGTGTGGAGAATCTCCTAAGTCACCTCCTTCCTGCAGCATCCTGCTTCCAAAGAATTATAGCTCTTTGCTAATGACATAAGAGTTTACTTAGAACATCTCAGAGAATCAGAAAAGAAACTAATTCAGACAATCCATAGATCCAGTCCACCCTAAAAATAATAATCATAATTATGACAGTAATCACCTCATTTCTTATACTTCTGTATCCGTGTACAAGCTGCATCCTCCGATGGAATGTGTGTTCCTTGAGAGTAAGGGATTGCTTCACTTGTGTTTTTATATCTGTATGCCCGGCACACGGGAGAGCCTCAATAAATGCTCATCGATTGATTGATTGATTCAGCTAAGTAGCAAAATACAAAATAAGTTCACAAAAAAATCATGAATGTTTCTACACAGAACTAACAAAAACCAAGAGTAAAAATAACATAAGAAAATCCACTCAAAATAATTGCAAAATGAATGAAACAGACAAGACACACTCAGGACTCACTTAGACACAGCTACCAGAGACGCTTCACTGAAAGAAAGGAAGACATAAATGGAGAGCGACTTAGTGTTCATTGTTGGGTTGTGCCAACTTAGTAAAAATGGAGATACTAAGTAATGGACAGATTTAGTGCTATACCAACCAAACTCCCCAAGAAGCATTTGCTAGGACTAGATTGCATACTAAGAATTGGAGGCCTCACTCACTGCAAAGGAACAGGTATATATGTTAAAGGTGAGGTTTCTATTTTCAAAGGAGGAGGGGAGGGCGGGGTAGAGCAGTCACTGAAGGACTCACTGATGAATTGAGGGCAGTGAGTCAAGCTATAGACTTATCCTTCATCCCAGATCGTTTTTATTTCAGAATTTCTTGGTGAGGCTCCAGTTTTTACAAACAATTAAGAATCTCTTTTTCTGTAGCATTATTAGAAATGATATTAGGTTAACCTCATACTAAATGGAAAAAGAATGTCCTTGGTATGCTGTTAAGGTTTTTTTTTTTTAATTGTTTAATACCTTGGAAGATGCTGTATTTCACTTATATTTTTCTCATTACTTTTAATGTAGCAGTAAGCATAATTCTCTCCCCAGAAGCACTCAGCATGGGGTTCATTAAAAATACATACCCAGATTGTAGTAAGCAATGCTCTGGAGGAGAGTGCTTGCTCACTCACGTGAGACCATTTCTGATTATGAGCCTAATAGTCTCTGCTGATCTTTGCAATTAAAATGATAAACCAACAGGACTTGAATATACAAAATATGGTACAGTCTTGACATGTGATACATAGTCTTCTTTTCTTCCTTTTTGTGGTCTTAAAATTTTAGTGCCTTTAATCATTTTTCCTGTGACCTTTCTTTTATTAAAAAAAAAAGACAAGGAACACACAGTTTATGTGACGTTGGACACCCACAGCCCCCTCCCCACCACCGCACATACACACCAGGGAAAGGAGGGATGTGTATTCTGGAGAGCATTCATCTTTTTTTTTTTTTTTAATGCTCCCTCTATTCAGTATAATGCACATTTTAAAAATACAATTCCTAGATAAGTATTTGACTCCCTCTCGATTTTTTCCTTAAAAGGTGCTAAAAAAAAATAGCTTCTTTCTGCTTTTAAAGTTAATTCTAAAGTTTGGAACTAGAGCGAGAGCCTTGAAAAAAAATCCATCCCGGGAAGGAGATGGGTTCCATGGCAAATTCAGTTTTTCTCAATTCCAATAGCGGGCCACACACCCTGCCTGCTGCAGCTGAGGAAGACGCTGGTGCTTACTATGGCAGAAACTGTAACTTACTAAGGATGATAGATTTGTGCAGAGCCCAGAGGAAAGGACAGGTCACGGGCCCGGGCGGACGGACGTCAGCGCCCAGTGGGGACTGGGGGAGCACAGGGCAGCACCGCTTGCTGGCGTCTGTCATCACGTGCCGCCTTGAATGATTTGTTTTAGTCTGTGAGATGGGAGAGAAGGGAGAGCAGGCTGAGGTAATTTTAGCATCTTTTTGTGATGGACACATTCGCTTTATTTTTCTTGGAGAAATGTCCCAGGATACACTCCTAACAAAAACATACAAAGGGGGGCTGAAGACACAACATTTGAAAGATTGCTTCCCCAGCTGGGTTGCCCCGGGAGGTGGCTGATTCTGCTGTCCTGCAGGACAACTGCCGCAGCGTGCTGGTGGGAAGACCACTGTATAGGCGGTGGAAGGCCTGGGTTCGAATACTAGCTCTTTCTGCTGATGTAATCTCAAGCACATCTTCCCTCTCTTTTGGCCCTCGGGGACCGGACTAAATGACCTCTCAGGCCTCTTCCAGCTCCGAATCTAGCCTCTCAGAAGTGCTGATGTACCCCCAAAGTTTAGCTCATGGATACAAAACTGTAGCTAAAATTTTAAGGGGACTGTTTTTGCAGTTAAGTTGGATGGAATCCCATCATTTCATATCCCTGGTGCTGGAACATGGTAGGCACTTAATGAAAATTTAATGACTGCCTGAAGCTCATGGATTTTTAGAACTGGAGCGGACCCTCTGTGCCATCTAGTTGATTTCCCTGCCCCATTTTGCAGATGAGAAAGTTGAGGCTGAGAGATGGCAAGTGACACGTCCAAGGTCACACAGATAGTAAGTAAAAGAGTGAGGATTTGAACCTGGGTCTTCAGACTCCAAATCCAGCATTCATAGAATCCTAGATCTGGAAGGGAACTCAGAAGCCTGTTAGTCCAACCCTCCTCGTGTTATAGAAGAGAGCCGAATGTGGGCGCTCTGATCCCAGGGCCCGTTTCCCACTGCATCACTATTCCCTCTGAGACTCGTTTTCCTCGCCTGTAAAATTTTCTGGCCGTGGCACTTGTGCCCGGTGCCCTGGTGTCATCGTCCGTTTGCACGAGAGACGGCTCCTCTTTAAAAGTCACACCGATAATAGTAATAATGATTTAAGACTTGAGGGTTTTGCTGGCAGATGCCTGGGCCCTGCTGTGGCTCGAGGCCCGGCCTCGTTCTGCAGAAGGATGCCCTCAGCCTCTGCCTTGTCTTTCCAGGTGACCCTGCCCAGTATCAACAAGCTGTCGATGCAGGCCGTGCTGGACTACTTGTACACCAAGCAGTTGTCATCCTGCTTGGACCTGGACACACTTGAATTAATCGCCTTGGCAAACAGATTCTGCCTGCCACACTTGGTGGCTCTCGCTGGTGAGCTTCCCGCCTCCCCAGGGTGGGGCAGGGTGGAGCACCTAGCATAGCTTGACTCAGTGTCAGTCCCTGCTGTTGTAGCCTCGACATGTGATATGGTCTTATTTTATCCCTTTGTGGTCTTAACTTTTTAGTGCCCAATTATTTTCCATGTGACCTTTCTCTTATTAAAAAAAAAAAAAGGCACACGCAGCTTACGTGACATTGCACCACACCAGGGAAAGGAGAGAACACTCATCCTTTTTTTTCCACACCCCCTTCATTCAGGAGAATGCACATTTTAAAAATCCATTTTAAAAATTCCTGGATAAATATCTCACTCCCTCTGGTGCTATAGTAGAGACTGAAATTACGGTGCAACACCAAGAAGGCCCTTTACTCAGTAGGCCCAGAGCTGTCTCTTCTGGTGTCCCCAGTATATGCCAGGATGCTTCTGGGCCTGGAAGATTGTCCTAGAGGTGGCCTTGGGGTCTCAAAGGCCACTCCTGGGGGACTGCAAGCTGGTCTCATTGAACCCAGGCCCCATCAAGGACTCAGGCAGGTTTATCATTAAGGTTTGCCCCAGAGGAATGAATTGTGCAGCCACATCAGCACCGCCCCCAAACCAGATCATCTAACAAGTTGAAAAGAGTCTGAGTGATCTGTGGGGGAGCACACTGATACAGGATACAGATGGAATGTGGGCCGGATGGCTTATGGGGTCACAGGACATGGGTTGAATTGCTTCTGGGATCGTGGAATGTGGGCTGGATTGTTGATGGAGGCATGTATGTTGAGGGAAATGCGATTCAACAAATCTTGATTTTGTTTGTCATGTGCTATGCCAGATATTGGGGCAGTGAGGTGGCGCAGTGGAGGGTCCTAGGGCCTGGAAAGACTCGTCTTCCTGAGTTCAAATCCAGCCTCAGACACTCATTGGCTAGGTGACCCTGGGCAAGTCACTTTAACCCTGTTTGCCTCGGTTTCCATTTCTGTAAAATGAGAGGGAGAAGGAAATGGCAAAATGTTCCAGTATCTTTGCCATGAAAAACCCAGATGGGGTCACGGAGAGTCAGACACGACTGAAAATGACCAAACGATAACAACGGCAAAATGCCAGGGACTGGGCATACAAGTCACATTCAGTTATCAAGCATATATTAAATGTCTCCTGTGTGCCAGACACTGTTCCAGGTACTAGGCATATAAAATAGTCAATCAAGAAACATTTATTAAATACCTGTTATGTATCATGTAAATAATCAACAAGCATTTATTAAGCACCTGCTGTATGCCAAGTGCTGCGCTTGATACTGAAGACACAAATTCAAAAATAAACATAGTTTCTGTTCTCACAGACCTTCAACAGAAATTAAACAGAGTCCCTGCCCTGAAGTCTACGTGGGAGTTATGGGCTCCCAGTTAAGTAAATATGAGGTAATTTGACAATGGATAAGAAAGTGTCATGTCATCAAATTGAATAAACATATATTAAGTACCTATTGGGCACATAGCTCTAAGATAGATTCTGAGGGGAAATTAGATGAGGATGGCCCCTGCCCTCCTGGAACTTAAAAGAAGGGTAATTTTGGGTTTTGACCAGCCCTATGGCTCTATTGGTATAGAGAATTCCCCATGAGTAAACTCCCTGCACCAGTGCAGATCGCCACCTCCTGCCCTGCAGCTTACAGACTAGAGAGTTGCCTTGGAATACCAAGAAATTTAGTGAGGCGGCCGGGGTCCCACAGCCGGCACGTTGGAGGCAGGCCCTGAACCCGGCCCTTCCTGCCTCTTTGCCAGCACCGCATACATTAAGCCACACTGCCCAATAGTGCAGAGGTATGTAGAGAGGTGTACAAGGGGAGGTCATTCCAGCTGGGGGAGGTGGCTCCGGTACGTCTTCGCCGAGGAAATGAGCCCTGAGTCGGGGTTCAAAGGACACACACGTCCTCTTCAAAGACCAAGAGTGTTCCAGAAAGAAAAGACTCATCGTGAGCAAAGCCATGGAGGTGGGATAGCGAGGTTTCTGTTCAGGGAAGAAAGGGCTGCCTGCTTTGGTTGGAGACCAGTGGTGATGAACCCGGCAAGGACCTCAAAGGCTGGCTAGCCCAACCCCCACATTTTACAGAAGAGGAAACTGAGGCAAGCAGGCTTAAAGCGACTTTCCTAGGGTCACACAACTGGTAAGTGGCTGAGGCCATATTTGAACTCAGGAGGACGAGTCCTTCCAGGCTCCAGTGCCCTATGACTTGCCCAACATAGTGTCATAGGTGGGATCAAAACTAGCGTTCTTATCATTATACTTTGTTGTTTCCAGTCAGAGCCACTGGAGGCAATTGTGCCAGAGTAGTCTAAGAAGATCTGTGCGTAAGAAAGAGGCCTCTGCCCCACGAAGGGTGGATTGGAGGGGGAGACATGCAGAGGAGAGAGAGTTTTTCAATAGCCCTGGTGGAGGTGCAGGAGAGAGGGAATCAACAGGACCTAATAACCAGTTGGATATAGAAGATGAGGATGAAAGGTACCAATATCCAGGAATATTACAGAAGAGAAAAAGGCTTAAACCTAGCCCCACGCGACCGCCCATCTCAGCCTTCCAGCCACTACCAGGAGATGCCATGGGAATGACAGACTCTTACATACAGTAGGTGGAATGGAACTGGCTTAATTCAAACCCAGCACTGAAAGGAAGCTTGTTCCCAGGAAACCAGCTGTAAGCAGAATGGATGCAGTATTTGCCAAAACAAGCTAAGTAGCCAGATCACAAAGTAAACAGAATGAAGAGGTGATGAGGAGCCTCCTACCTCCCTCCCACTCCCCACACTCTGCTGTGGATTAACTCTCCTCATATCTATATTGTCTGTAGGGGGCCATAAATGCCCTCATCTCTCTCAGTAGTATCAGTAAGTGTTTATTGAGGCCTGAGACAAGAAAGCCTGATGATTTGGAAGAGAAGAGACTGGAATACCTGGATAGAGGGAAATTCACTCCACAAATAAGAGATGGAAATTCAGAACCAAGAAAAGCTCTGCTTTTAAAGCAGAGCTTCTTAACCTTCTCGTGGGTCTGGGACCCCTTTGGCTGTCTGGTGACCCCGATGGAGCCTCTTCTCCCAATCGGGTTTTTAAATGCATGCAGCAAAATAACTAGGATTACAATGAAGATGTTGAAATACAGTCATTAAAAAAAATTGTGTGTAAGTTCCCCGAGTTAAGAATCCTTGATTTAAAGAGAAGGAGGGAGATGAGATATCCCAAGCCAAAATGGGACAAGGCCTGGAACTGAGACAAAATTCCAGTGTTTTAAATGCTTAGCAACAAAATGTGAACTGTGCTTCTGGATGGTCCCAGGGAGCATTCATTTAGTCAATCAGATTTCTCTGCCTGGTGACAGAAGCTCTCACTGATCTTTAATAGAACAAGAGGCTTTGTGTTTGGTTAGTTAATTTTTCCAGCCTTTAGGACAGGTATGAGCGGTCCTGCACATCAGTTCATTACCTCTCCCCCCTAAAAAATGCCCTCCTTTCCTTCGAGAGCCCCTCCCTCTTTCCCTTCACCTTTTTGCCACCTAAGAGTCATCCTGTTTTGGCTTATCTTTATCCCCCAAATCCAATAAGTTGCCTTCTTTTCCAGTTCATTGTAACCACTCTTTTTGGGGCCCTCATCATCTCTTGCTGGGACTCCATAAGTAATCTCCTGACTGACCCCCAGTCTCTTTCCTCTCCATACAAATGGCAATTAAAGTACAAGTGAGACCTTGTTACCCCTGGGCCCAAGAAGCTTCCCTGGACTCCCATTGCTTTTTGGCTAAAACACAAACTCCTGAATTTGGCATTATAAGCCCTTTACAATCTGGCATCAGACTATTTTTCTACATTGATAACATTATTCCTTTCCAGCACTTTGTGCCTCAGCTCACCTGGCTGACTTGTTGTTCACTATATGTGACTTTCCAAATCCCACCTCCTTGCTTTTGCTCAGGCTGTGCCCCATGTCACCTCTGCCTCTGGGAACCCCTAGTCTCCTTTAAACTCAGCTCAGGTGCCTAATCCTTTAAGATGCCTTTCCTGATCCCTTGAATCGATCATACCCTTCCCAGTCATGGTTGGTTTATTTTGGATTGACTCCTCTAAGTTACTTGTGGGCACATCGTAATCCCCGGGTACGATACAAACTTCTTTTGTGTCTCATTTTTGTGCTTGAATTCCCAGCAAATACCTGGCAAATAGGGAGCCCTTAGAAAATGCTCCTTGAAGGGGAAGATTTAGGTGATGTGAAAACAAAAGATCAATAAAAATTGATAAGTAAATGCTTTGAATTGATTATATATGTATATATAAATATATACATACACTTACACACACACATGCGCATCTATGTAGATGTGTATATATACATGTATGTATGTGTGTATATATGTATGTGTGTATGTATGTACACGCACACACATTTCAGTTGCTTGACTTGAAGTTGAGAAGACCTGAATTCAAATCTACCTCCTATGCTTTCTAACTCTGTGAACATGTCAGTTATACTTTTTCAGCCTCAGTTTCCTTACCTGTAAAATGAGGAGATTGAACCCAGTGACCTCTGGGGTCCCTTTCAGCCTGAAATTTCTGAGCCTATGATCTCATGCTGAATGTCTATCCTGGACCTTAGAACCCTCTAAAATCCTTGAGGTGAAGATGCCAGTCCATTATGTTAGTAGATGAAATCCTCACAGGCAGCTGTCCAGACTGAAGTCACAAGTCCAGCACGGGGGCGGGTGGGGGGGGGGGAGGGGAACAACGTGGTCAGCTTGTCCAGTGCCAGGAATGGAGAAAGGAGCATGACTTGGCAACAGACTGCTGGAGAATGTAGAGGGTCCTCCAGCTGCTGGCTGTCACCCAGGTGTCATCTGCCACATGTCGTTGCTGCTTCTCAGAAGAGCCCTGAAATCCTTGGTTGAGGCAAGCAGCGGGATGTGGTGTTGGCAGAGCCAAGTTTGAATCTTCACTTTAATGCTCCAGCTGGATGACAGTCAACAAGTCCGTTCACCTCTCTGAGACTTGGTTTCCTCACCTGGAACTTCTGTCTCGCAGGACAGCTGGAAGAGTCAACCAAATTCAACCCTCTTACGAAGCGCTTGCTGTGTTTTAGGTGCTGAGGATACAATGACAAACAATCACAACTAAACAACCCCTGCCCTCAAGGAGCTGAGGTTCTACTGAGGGAGAAAAAGAAGTGCTGTGCACAGATAATGATAGCGATAATGCTGTTTCTACAGCACGCACCATGTGCCCGGCACTGTGCTAAGACTCTTTAGTCACGATCTTATTTGATCCTTACGAGCACCCCAGGAGATAGTTGCCATTGTGAATCCCATTCTGTTTATTATTTTTTTGCTTTGTGAACTTTCATTTTATTTCCAAATTCTTTCCCTCCCTCCGCTTATTGAGAAGACAAGAAAAATCATACCCATTATACCTAGAAAGTATGAGCCTATCTTACAGGTGAGGACACTGAAGCAAACAGAGCTTAAGTGACTTGCCCAGGGTCACCCAGCTAGTAAGTGGACTCTCACTGGTTCAGCATTGTGCCTAACGTGCCACCTAGAGACCAAATGTGTAACAGGCTTTGCAAACTTGGAACGCTCTCTAGAGATGTTAGTGATTCTTGTTCCAAACTGTGACCAGCACTCACCTGTCCCCACCTCCTCTTTCTCCCTTAGAGCAGCACACGGTGCAGGAGCTGACCAAAGCAGCCATGAGTGGGATTGGCATCGATGGCGAAGTGCTGTCCTACCTGGAGCTGGCCCAGGTTTGTCACCATTGGCTTTCCACCCTCCCTGCGCCCTCCTCCAGCAGTCGTGATGCTCTGCCACCGTCCCAGCCCTGCATCTGACCAGATAAAGATGTCACTGCTCAGTCCCAGAGGGTGGTGCCCTGAGATATGAACTGTGTGACCCTGGATGAGTCACTTACCCCTGTTTGCCTCAGTTTCCTCATTTGTAAAATGATTTGGAGAAGGAAATGGCAAACCACTCCAGTACCTTTGCCAAGAAAACCTCAAATGGGGTCACAAAGAGTCGGAAATGACTGAACACCACCACTGAACACCACCACCTGAGGGGGAATTTGAACTCCAGTCTTTCTGACACAAAGTTATGCCACTGAGCCTCCAAACTGCTGTACCCTACAAACCTTCACCACAAAAGTCCAGGCCTAACACACGTGCATTCTGGCTCTGTTGTCCAGTTTGAAGTTTGTTTACCAACAGAAATCCCAGCCATCTGAAATGCAGCTTGGGAAGGTGTAGATTGGAAGGATCTTCAAGGTCCTGTCACCCAGCTCCCTCATGTCATGGATGAAGAAAGGAGGATGGTGTGGGTGGGGGAGGGGAAGGAAACACTTTTTCCCCAGGTCACACAGGTAGTAAGCAGCAAAGTCAGAATTCAAACACAGATCCTCCAATCCCAGCCCCAGACCCCTTGGTCCCACACAGTTATGCTTCTTTTGGACAATTAATCCAATTTCTGACTGCTTCCCTTTTGGTCTTCTTTCTGGGCCATTTCTAGAGAGAGAAAAAGATCCCAAGTCCCACCTTCCCAAAGCCTTGCTCCATGCCATCAAAACCTCCCTAAATTACTGTATATTTACCAGATAAGAAGGAAAAGGTATGGACCTTATGCCCCCCAGGAGAGCTTTCGCCACAAGATCTTTGTTAAGAAAAGGAAACATTAAAAAAAGGTTAAAGTCAAGTAACTGAAGGAGCATAATACTATGTTTATTGCAGAAGATGGGGGAAATCGTAACTTGAAAAAAAATCTAATTTTAGAGGTAGTTGGAAGAAAATACAAACCTGAGGTTAGAACTTTAAATGTGAGTGGGTTATACCAATTCAATAAAAATGTGACAAAAAAGAAAAGGATACATTTTCTAAAACAAGTTAGTGTCTTATAGGCTTTCCCCCACACGTCCATTCATTCTGTGAGCATTTGTTGAGAATGGCTTGTGTTCTGGATACTTAGGCAGCAACCAAACCTGCCCTCAGGAAGCCCACATTCTCATACCCCATCCAGCTTGGGACCCTGAACATACTATTGCTGGGGCTTCCTTGAAGAAAAATTGGAACTTCTACATGATGACATTAGTGAGTGTCCCTGTATTCCTTCTCCAGCCCATTTTACAGATGAGGAAACAGGCAGACAAGGGTAAGTGACTTTCCCAGGGTGGCACAGCTAGTAAGCATCTGAGGCTAGATTTGAACTCGTGAAGATGACAGCACTGTTCTCCCAGTCACCCAAGTTTGTAACCTCACTGTCATCCTCAACAACGTCACTCAACCTCACGTCACATTTCCAGTCTCTTACCACGTCTTGTCATTTTTACTTTTCAACATCTCTCATGCTTCTCCCTTTCTCTTCACTCAGACAGCTGCCACCTCTTGCCTAGACTGTTGCTTGTTGGTCTTCCTGCGTCGGTTCTCCCCCCTCTCCTATTTATCCTCCGTTCAGCTACCAGGATGGTCTTCCTGAAGCATCAATCTGCCTATGTCCCTCCCCATCCCCCCCCAACCACATGCCCATTAACCTCCATTGGTCCCCCCTCACCTGCCTCCAAGGTCAGATAGAAGGTCCATAGTTTGGCATTTAAAAGCCTTCACAATTTGCTCCTTTCCCATCTGTCCAGTCTTACATTTTACTCCCCTCCACATTCTCTATCATCCAACTACCCCGGCCTCTCTGCTGCCCCTCTTAGAAGACATTTATTTCATCATCTGACTCTGTGCCTTTGCACCGCCTGTCTCCCATACCTGGAATGCTTTCTTTCCACCTCTGCCTCAGTTTCCCTGGCTTCCCTTTTCACAGGAGGCCTTTCCTGGTCCTCCCAGCGCCTTCCCCTTTCAGATTAGCATTCATCTGCTCTGGATGTCTTATATATAAATGAGGAGGAGAAGGATGGTAAATTAATTCCATGATCCCTCTCCCATTAAAAGGTGAACTTCTTAAAAACAAGGGTCCCCAAGTTTGCCTTTCTTTGTATCTCTAGCCCTTAGCTAGGGTTATACTTAAAATTATACTTAAGTATACATTGTACTTAAAATATGCTTGTTGTCCGAATGGAATCTAAATTCCAAAAGCACGAGAAGAAGCCTCCTTTACTAGCCCCTCAGTAAGAATCCTCCTTGTGCAGGGTATTTGGAGGAGAGGTCCCAGGCGGGATTCGGGGCCTTGTCAGTGACCGGCTTGAGGACTTGACCAATGGTCTCCCTTCATCTCTCTCCAGGTTTCAGCTCCTCTCCCTCCCCTTCCCCTTGGAAAGTGAGGGGGTTGGATTTGCTGCCCTTGAAGGTCTGAGCCTATGATCTGGCCTTCCAGCCGCCCCCTCAGTGGCTTTCCCAATTGTTTCCTGTACTTTCTCACCTCTGAGAACCCTCCACTCCCTGCAAGGCTCAGCTCAGGTGCTGCTCCGTACATGGGGCCCCTTCCCCTGAGCCTGACAGTGCTGTCCCTCCCCACAGAGACTTTGTTTTGAGGGCGGGCATCGGTCCTTTTTGGTTTGTATGCTCAGAGCCTAGCACATGGCCTGTTGCACGGTTGTTACTAGAAGACGATGAACCGAATGTTTCCCAACAACAAAGCCTTTTCCCCACTTCCCCCACTCGCCCCTTCTTTCTTTGTGCCCAGACTTTAGCACATTTGAGTGACCTTTCTTCCTCTCCTGCCTACAGTTTCACAATGCCCATCAGTTGGCAGCGTGGTGCCTTCATTACATCTGCACCAACTACAACAGTGTGTGCGCCAAGTTTCGCAAGGAAATCAAAGCAAAATCTCCAGGTGAGAGAAATGATTGCCCAGGGGGCCCCAGACTCCTTGATGGTGCCTGTGGTCCTCAGTGTTCTTGGAAAGGCAGCAGAGAAAATAGAAGACTGCTGTGGGGCTGGTTAAGAACTCTCAGAATTGAGATGCCCTTCCTTCTGTACTCCTTTCTTCCTTCCTCCCCACCTTCCCTCCCTCCCTCCTTCCTTCCTCCCTCCCTCCTCTTCTCCCTCCTTCTCTCCCTTTCCTTCCTCCCCTCCCTCCCTCCTTCTTCCCTCCTTTTCCTTCTTCCCCTCCTCCTTTCCTTCCTTCCTTCCTCCCTCCCTCACTCTCCTTCCTTCTTCCTTCCCTCCCTTCCTCCTTCTCTTCCTCCTCCCCTTCCTCTCTCCTGGAGGAGAACTTGATTTTGGCCAGAAATAGCAGCTTCCTGGGAGCATAAATCACAATTTCATATACACTTGTCCAAATGTAATCAGCCCTCACCAAGGTGCAGGAGCTTCACTATTCAGTCTCCAGAAGCCAGGTGTGCTTATCGAAGACATGGAGTCATACTGAATAGTGTAGTGGCACTAAATGAAGTTCCCATGACCAGAGATTCATCAATCCACAAGTAAGGGGCCGCTGTTCTAGAATCAGTCTGACTTTCTCTGGGATCACAGACTAACATTTTTTTCCTATACTCACAATCACATTCTTTCTCTATACTTAGGCTTTAGCCCTCTAGACTCACAGCCCAGATCTTTTTTTACATTTGTGGCTGGTGCATTTTCTAGACTCAAAACGTGGCACTTTGCCCAGACTCGGGGTTTTTGGCCCTTTTGTCTTCTGCATATTGCCCGGTGCTTCCATAAACTCTCCAATTAACTTTCTAGACCCATAGCTTTGGCATCTTTTCTTGCCTTGCAGGAAAATACATTTTCTAGACTGACCACCTAACATTTTTTTCTAGATTTGTGGCCTGGCACTTTTTTCTCATCTCAAAGCCTCATAGTTTTGATTGGTCTTGGCTCCATGCTATTTTGAATCTCACCACCTAATGCTTTTTCTAGACTCATAATCCATTTTTTTCTCCTCTAGACTCGCACCTAACACAAGACTTTCTCTAAACTTGTGACTTAGTGGGTTTTTTCCCTACACTTGCCAGTATGCATTTTTTCTAGGGTCATCGCCTGGCAGTTTTCCTAGGCTCTCTGCTTAGCATTCTTTCTAGAGTAACAACTGATATTTTTTGCTTTCAGGTCGAACACTTTTTCTAGACTCAACCTAATGCTTTTTTTGAGACTCATAACCCTGATCCTAATTCCAAGCCTAATCCATTTTCTTGACTCATGGCCTAATACTTTTTTGAAAACCTCAGCCCAATTCTTTTCTAGGCTTTCAGCCTGAGGATTTTCCTAGAGTTACTGCCCAAGCCTCTTTCTAGACTTGGCCTTATTTCTAGACTCACAGTCCTAGAAATTTTTCTAAAATCATTGCCCAAGACTTCTTCTAGGCTCTTAGCTGGATAACACTTTTTCTATACTCACATAACAGTACTCTTTTTCTAGCCCTATAATCTAACACTCTTTTCTAGACCAATATTTTTCAAGGTTCATGCCTTATCAGCGAGCTCTCACCTTGCCTAGGCTTGTGCCACAATACTCTTTCTAGACTTAACTGCTAGACTTTGTCCAGGCTCTAGACTCTCTTTCTGGACTCATGACCCACATTTTTTTCTAGACCTCCTTTCTCGGGGTTCCACTGGCTCACAGTCTAACTCCTCCTCGTTGTCTAATTCTCTCTCCACCAGACAATCAGGAATACTTTGAGAGGCACCGCTGGCCACCCGTTTGGTATTTGAAGGAAGAAGATCATTACCAGCGAGTGAAGAAAGAGAGAGAGAAGGAAGACCTGGCACTGAACAAGCACCACTCGAGACGGAAATGGTGCTTCTGGCACTCGGCTGCCACGGTGGCCTGAGCAGGCAAGGAGAGAACACCAGGAAAGACCCGCCCATCCCCCAGACAACAGCAACAACCACAACAATACTGTAAGATTAGTCGTCGTCTTAGAGATGAGATGAAGGTCAGGTTTCAGGCACCGGTTGGACTCTCCATCTGTGCATTTACCTTCCAGAAATATCAAAGCACAATCTCCCCAGAAATGAGCCTGGACGACCGACGCTGATGCTTAAACTGCATTCCTTCGACTAATATGTATATTTTTGGTTAGGGAGCGTGATAAACTTAGTCCATTATGACAGTTTCTTTTTATACAGAAAATCCAGCATTCACATTTCAAATTCCAAATTGGAAAAAGAATATTTTTATATGGTCTTGTGTATTTTGTTGAGACAAAAATACTATGTATTGCTTAATTTTACAGGCCACAAATTAACCACGAGGAGCCAGCCCCATAATTAAGTTGTAACTATTGGCCCACAGACGGACATGAGCGCTGAGGCATCATTACATAATGAGATGGTTATTCCCACAGTTGGAAGAAAAGAGTCAGAATGCAATTCCCCAAACTGTGAGCTAGGGAGTATCTAATCTTTGTCCTTCTAAGCAACATTGGTATAATTAACAAGTCAACTCCAGGAGCGGGTATTTACGGTATTTGCTGTGTAAGTGGTAGTAATTATATGATTATGTGTGCCATGTAAAATATAGTGATATCAAATATTCTGTTGTTGAAAGTGTCTAGATTCAAGAGGATAATCTTCATAATCATTAGAAGGGCTTATTAAATCCCAGCATTATCCAGGGCCAACTCACTGATGGACCTGAATATAAAGAAAGAGTATTTGGGTGGCTGTCATGGCTGTTGGAATGGGGTATTCCTTGATCTTTGCAAGGTCTCTGCATGTGTACTTTCCCTGTTGACAGGAATCAGACATAGGGGACAGGGTGCGTTCCTGGCCCTTGGCTCATTCATTCAGCGTGCTCGCATCTCACCACACTGCCCTTCCCCACGGATCCCCTTGTGGAACTCAGTTCCTCTCATTCTTCCGAAGGAAAATTTATTCAGCTGCATCTTAGGTTGTGAAGCCTGGCATCTCTTCTAAAGGCTGAAGGCGCCTGAGAAAGGGGGCATCTTTTTAGAGACTGGGATTGCTGAAGATTCACTGAGAACTCTATGGGTTTGGAAGCAGATGCTTCATGAGTTAGGCTTGGCTGTTTTGCCAGTCTGAGATTTCCTTGATGAAGTAGACGGTCAGAAGCTTGGAAGCTTTTCTGCTGATCAGTCTCCCATTGGCATCTCCATAACGGAAATGACCACCCCATATGAAACAGGTTTCCAAGGACTCAGCCGAATCCCTGCAATGGCCCTGGGTGTGGTGGAGTCGGGGCTGGTTCCCAGTAGTCACTTGGTATGCTGACATGAAATGACTCTTTTTTTTTCATCCTAGGGTTATAAGAAGAGGCAGTTGAACACAAACCCCAGTGCTGCAGATCAGGAAAGAATTTCCATATGACAGCCATATGCATTTTTTTTAAAAATATATATTCAGGTTAGAGATGGATATTTATTCCTGGCTGTAGCAACACCCCAGGGCAATGGAAACTGCTTAGCACTGGATGACATCAGGGACCCAAGCTTATAGGAGAGACTCCTTGAAAGAAAACCAGGAGAGTATTTGGTACCCCCCCCCCACCCTGGCAGTCTGTACCATCCCTTGATGAAGGCAATCTATAGAAAAAGAATGATTCCTGCATAGTAACTGGTATGTCATTGCTTCATAGATGGGGTAGACAAGAATGAGAGGGTAAAAGCCAAGATGAGGAAAAAATTCACATCTCTTCTATCAAGAAGTCGGAGCCAGTTGGGTTTTTAACAAAAATTGCTAGTCAGTTTTATATAATCAAAGCTCTTGTTTGAATGTAATCTTGCCAAAACAAAACAAAAAACCAACAATGGATGGATCCCGGTGGCCCTGGGGTATATGCAATAATCTCCACTTGACTTTGTTCTCAGCTGCTGAAACCAAGTGGCTGGTTCATTTGGTTAATGCTGGCTATGGCCTTTACCCTTGATGGTTTTATTTTATGTTTTTTATTTCACAGAAAGCCAATAAAATTGTTTAGCTATAAAATATTGACTCCAGTTGTTTGGTTTGCCAAGGAGGAACACTACCTTGTGCCTGTAAGGGTAATAGCAGGGTTGTAACAGTTGTAAAAGGTGACTCTGGATAAAGGGGACTGTGGTATGAGTGAAATCCCATCTCCCCTCCAAGTGAGGGCCTTTTGGGAGCAGGCCTTGGGTTGGAATTCTTGCTCATGACTGGTTGTCAACTTTCTGCAGGAGACTTACTTACAGCTTTGGGGCTGGACCTCAGAGGTCATCTCAGTAAATCATCGGAGATGCAGAGGAGGAGGGTGCCTCTGAGGCCCAGTCTGAGAGGTCCTGTTTGCACAGGGAATCAGTGGCAAAGGCAGACTGTAAACCCCAAATATATTGTAGAGTCAGGAAGATCTGAGTTCAAATCTTACCTTAGACACCTACAGCTCTGACCTTGGACAGGTCATTTAACTTCCCTTAGCCTCAGTTTCCACATCTGTGAAGTGAGGGAGTTGGATGTGATGGCCTCTGAGGTCCCCTTCAGTTCTCCACATCTATGATCCTGTGAAAGGGTTTTTTGATCCAGGTAATTAAAACGAATTTTGGGGGGACAAGGGGCTGGGAATAGATAGACCAAAATGATGTAGTGCTTGCTTTAAGGTGCTTACGTTCCGTATAAAGAAACAACATGTGCAGCAAGCTCCCCTGCTGATGGCATGAAATGACATTGGGTAGAGGCCATGAAGACAGTCTTTCCTTCCAGACCCAAGGCAAAGCACTTCTTCCTCCCCAGTTCCTTGGTCTGAGGGGCTTGGACTGGAGACTCTCCAATGGGTTGGAGCTCTAGATGATACGGTCCTGAGACTGAGGAATTAGGGAATGTCTTTGGAATGCATTCATTTAACAAGCAATAGCTAAGGGTTTGCTGCCCAGAAACAAAAAGAACACTTGCCTTCAGGGAGCTTATACTCTATTGTACACACAGGCGTAGATACAAGATACGCAAAAAGCAGTTTGGAGGTCTAGGCAGAGTCCTAGAAAATCAGTGAGACTGTTTCAAAGAAGTTCATTGTGAAAGGAGCTTTGCATTTAGGTTTAGGGTTAGATCAGTCAATAAGCATTTATTATGTGCCTACTATGTGCTAGACACTGTGCCAAGTGCTGATAGAGGGTTGGCTAGATATGGGGTCCTAAACCTAATTCCATATCTAATCATTGGACCCCTAAGAAAAGTCAGAGAAATACCCAAGTTCAAATCCAGCGCCAGACATCTCCAAGAGGCTTCGCCTGTTTCCCCAGACTGTTAGTTGCTGCCTCTCATTCCCCAAATTTCTTTCTGGGGGGGCAGCTAGGTAGTGCAGTGGATAGAGCACCAGGCCTGGAGTCAGGAGGACCTGAGTTCAAATCTAGCCTCAGATACTTACTGGCTGTGTGACTCTGGACAAGTCACTTAATCCTGTTTGCCTCAGTTTCCTCATCTGTAAAATGAGCTGTAGAAGGAAATGGCAAACCACTCTAGTATCTTTGCCAAGAAAATCCCCAAGGAGGTCATGAAGAGTCAGATACAACTAAAACAATTGAACACCAACAATAACTTTATTTTCTTATTTCCTGGCTGTACACGTTGTTCCCTTCCTTGCCCCCAAGGGTAAGGGCAGTTTGACCTTCATCTCTCTGTCCCCCATACTTAGTGCCTGGGACATACAAAGTACATAATGAGTGCTTGTAATTGAAGGAACCCCACATCCTGCCGGCATCACCATTCCTGGAGTATACTTGGGGATGTATCCCTATGAATATTGCAGCATAGATTGGATACCCTACACATAAGCCCAGGGGCCAAGCAACAATGATTTCGGTTTGGTTTGGGGCTGGCTTTTCTTTTCCCTCAGAGGAATTTAACGCTCCCAAAAATGTGATTCAGAGCTATGGAGTTGGCCTCATCTTCAGTGTCTATGTGTGTGTGTGTGTAAGTACTAACAAAGCTTAAAAACCCTTCCCCAGCAGCTCCTGGCCAGTGCACCGTGGGAGCTGACTAAAGTAAGCCCTCTAAACCTCACGTGTGCTTTCTTTGCTCCAAAATGCTCGTTGGTGGATTTGTTTCATAATTCAATAATTTCATTTCTTCTGAGGCATACTGGCTTCTGCTTTTGTGCGTTTTCCATTGGAATTCTGGTGTCCTGTGCCACCCAGAATGTTTGGGCTTGGAAACAAATCCTCCCTCCCCAAGAACATTGCTGGTGGAAAGAGAAAAAATACTTTTCCCATGAGCTGACTTTTAAAAGCACACGATGTCTCCAGAAACTGTTCCTGTCTTTGCTTCAGGCTATTTAGACTCTCCTGGTCTTTTAGAACAGGTCCGATGAAGGTGGTGCATCAGAGACATATTTACAGGTGCCTGTCTGCAAAATATGGAAATGATGGAAGTGATTCCAAAATGGATGACACTCAAGAGGATGGCAGGCAAGGCTGTGGCTCCCCCAGACATGGAGAGGAAGTAGCCTAGGGCAAAATGAAGGGGGAGGGGGTGGGCAGCAACATCACAGCCCTGTTTCTAGCTGGCTTCTAAGGCTGTGTTTGTGTACTTTACACACCTTATCTCATTTGATAACCGTCTCATCCGTCCACAAGCATTTATTCATTTATCACTTAGCATCACAACAGCCCAAAGAGAGGCAATATCACTGGTAGTATTAAGGCCATTTTACAGATAAAGAAACTGAGGCTCAGAGAATGAATGAAAGAAATGTAAGTGCATACTATGTGCAAAGCACTGGGGGTACAATTAAAAATCATGATAGCCCCTGCTGTCAGCAGACTCACACCTTAATAGGGGAGGCAACCCAAGATCACATAGCTAAGCAACAGTGAAAGGTATAGAAGAGATGGCAAATGTTCATAGTGAATAGAGTTCTGGACATGCAGTCAGGAAAGGCCTCTGACACTTCATAACATTGGGAAGTTAATTAACTTCTCTGGACCTCAGTTTCCTCATCTGTAAAAGAGAGCTGTTGGATTCATTGTTCACTAATGGCCTTACACCTCCAAACCTCTGATCCTATGAATTTCTTCCAAACATCTTTGTGCCCTTGTCATCAACCACTTAACCCATAGTCAAGTCCACAAACATCCATTAAGCACCGACTATGTGCCAGGCGCTGTGCTAAGTACTTTAGTATGAGGAATTTGCACAAAACTGATGAAAATGTAGTACTGTCCCTAATTTTCTGATGAGGAAACTGAGGCATAAAGACAGAATTACTTGACTGTGGACACAGAACTTGTAAGAAGCAGATGTCGTTTTTAGTCCAAGCTTTCTTGACATCAGGGATAGTGCCATTCCATAGAAACACTTGCTTCCATGGACCATAAGTTGTCTTCAGATGGGCTCCCAGCAAAATCGCTAGGAGACACTGTAACATGGACCACCTTCTTAAATGCTATTCATTTCATTTCAGCAAGCACCTACTATGCGTCAGGCACAGAAAAATAATAATGAAACAGACCCTGAACTCAAGGATCATTCTGCTGGGGGAAACAACATACACACAGATAAGGAAACAAGATACGTATGAGTTATTTGGGGTGTGGAGCAGGGCTTTAGCAAGGAGAAGAGGGAAAGACCTCTCATAGTAGATGGCAAATGAATTTCGAAGGGAGCTGGGAATTCCAATAGGCAGAAGGGAGGAGAGAGAGCATTCCAGTCATGGTGGACAGCCTGTGGACAGCCAGATAGGATGTCCTTTATAGGATAACCCAAGTATGCCAGTTTAGCTAGAAAGGCAGATTGTTAGAAGGCACTTAGAAGTTGATTGATTGCTTCAGTTTCCTCTTCCATAAATTGGAGACAGTAATGCCTGGAGCCCCTGGCTGCTGTAAGTCTCAAATGATACAACTAAGCCAAGCACTTTGTAAACCTTACAAGACTAAACCTTAAGATTGCACTAAGACTTTTGGGACATCCCATGTAAAGGCCAGTTATCTACCAACCAACCAGCATTTATCAAACATTTATTAAGTCCCAGGAGCTGTCCTAGGTGCTGGAGATACAAATGCAAAGAATGAAAAAATCTTTATGCTCAAGGAGCTATTATTACAGCTGCACATCTGTAATATCTGACTACATAAATTTCTGAGGTTACTACTAGATTTTGAGCTCCATGAAGTCAAGGATTGTATCTTATTTAAAATTAATGCCCCAATCCCCAGCACCCAGTACAGTGCTCTATACACCAGTAGGTGCTTATAGTGTTGGATGGATGGACAGACAGACAGGTGGGTGGATGGATAGATGGAAAAATGTAACTCTGAAAAGCTTAGACTATACTAGCCCCAACCTTAGAATACTGTTGTCCTTCTACATTGTATCTTTAAAAAAATTAAAGCTCTGGTCACCTTAAAAGACATGACACCTAAGCATTCCACCTCCAAAGAGATTTTCTTACAAAGTGGGCTGCTAAGAGTTTAAGCGTGCTCTCTACTGGGAGGCAATATGTTTCCCATAATGACTTGCAACATGAGGACTGTGAAAGGTATCATCAGCTGAATGTAGAATCAGAGAAGGAGATAAGGTCATCTTGTGAGAAGAGCCCAGCAAAACCCAGAGGATGAAGGACAGCCCTCAGATTGAACTGGTATTCATGAAATATGAAAAGACCCAGAAAAAAAGCCTCCAGTGTCTTAGGGACACTCTAGGGATGCACATGGTAACACATGGGAGTATTAAGTTCGTAGTTGAAAAAATGGTTTAAAAAAGAAAAACAAGGAAAAATATGGACAAGATTCACAAAGGATGAGAAAGGTTGCAGTTTTAGAGGTTGGTTAGTTGTTGTCCTTCATTCTCAAAGAGGACCAAAATGACATGACTACATTAGAGTGAAATTACAACACATCCGACTGTGGCTGATCAGATCAACATGATCTCAGAAGGCTGCACCACAGGTCAGGCACAAAAAGTCCATGCGAACATTTAGGGTGGATTCTCTAAATCTGCACATCTTGAGGTTCTTTTGAGCTACTTCAATTCCGCTTTGCTCATAGAGTATACGCCTTGTCTGATGATAACATGCCAGACTGAGCAGTCCCGTGCCAGTGTCTCCCATGATGCACAATCAATTCTGAAGTTCTTAAGAGAGACCTTGAGAGTGTCTTTGTATCACTTCTGACCACCAGGAATGCTTGCCCTGTGTGACTTCTCCATAAAATCGTCTTTTTGGCAAGCATATGTTTGGCATTCAGACAACATAGCACATCAGAGTTGCACTCTCTGCAGTAGAGTTTGAAGGAAGTTTAGTTCGAGTACAGATCTCAGTGTCTGGCATCTTATCCTGCCAGGTGATCTTCGCAGTCTTCCTAAGACAGTCCAAATGGAAGCTATTCAGTTTCCTGGCCTGGTGCTGATACAGGTTTCACAGGTTTCACAGGCATACAACAAAGAGGTCAGCACCAGGGCTCTGTAGACCTTCAGTTTGGTAGGCAGTCTGATACCTCTTGTCTCCCACGCTTTCCTTCAGAGCCTCCCAAACACTAGGCTAGCTCTGGCAGTGGGTGTGTCACCCTCATTATCAATGTACACATCCCTAGAAAGTATACTGCCAAGGTGAGTGAACTTATCCACAACATTCAGAACTTCTCCATTTGCTGCAGCCAATGATTCCACATATGGATGGTGTGGGGGAGACTGATGGAGCACCTGTGATTTCTTGGTGTTAATTGTTAGGCAAAACTCAGCACAAGAAGTAGATTTTGTTTTGACACACTTAGTAGCTGTGTGACCTTGGACAAGTCACTTAACCCCAATTGCCCTGCCTTCTGCCCTCCGAAATAAAACAAACAGCAGACTTTGTCGCATCCATACTTTGTTGCATCTCAGCTTCAAAGGCTTTATTGAGTGCATGATCATCTGCAAACAAAAACAAAAAAATCATGCACTAACAGTCCCTCCACTTTGGTCTTGGCTTGTAGCCTTTTCAAATTGAAGAATTTAACTTCATTGCTGTAGCTGACCTTGGTGCCATGTTCATCTTCCTTTCTGAAGGCATTCGACAACATGGCTGAAAACATCATGCTAAAAAGCATGGGGGCAAGCACACGGCCTTTTTACACTCCATTGGTGACTGGGAAAGCATGGGGGCATCCTCCATTATCCAGAACCCAGGTAAGCATGCCATCATGAAATATGCAATAGTGATGAAGTTCTCCAGGCAACAAAATTTTGAAATAATTTTCCGTAAGCCCTTGTGACTGATGGTATCAAAGGCTTTGGTCAGAGCTACAAATTTTGTGTACAGAACTCTGTTCTGCGCCTGGCATTTCTCCTGGAGTTGTTGGGTAGCAAACATCATATCGACCGTTCCTCGAGATATAGTGGATGATGACCTTGGCCTCTTCGATGTCTAACTAAGCTCTAAGCACTCCACAGAGCCTGCTTCAGCTGCCTTCATGGCTGTTGGAACAAATTGTTCTCATCTGCCATTCTACCAGGGGAAGTCTTCACATGCTTGGCATAGACTTCTCCCTAACTGACCTATGAGTTTGAGACCCCTTGGTTACCTTCAACCTGGTATAGCCTGTCTACCAAAACAGTGTACCAGCATGTGCAGGGTACTGTGCGGGGTACAGCTTCTTGGAGTCCCAGTGAGAGGTGGATCAGGTGGAAAGGAACCCTACACCCCAGAGGTAATGTGGTGAAAGATGCAGTGATAGACTTGCAGTTAGGAACAGGTGGGTTCAATCCTGCTTTTAATACTTACTTATTGTGTGACCATGTGTAGAGGCACAAAACCTCTCTACGATCCCTAACATTCCTTGATTCTGGGATCTGAGACTTCTAGTCTCAGGAATTCATTTCACACAACAGCTGGGCTTTCATCATCAGAACCTCCAGGTTGATTTGATGAAACACTTTGAGGGCCAAGAGTTAGTGATGGTGCACGGTGGAAAGAGCACTGTTTCTGGAGTCAGAGAGCTCAAATCCCTCTGGCACCTACTAGCAGTGTGGCCTTAGCCAAGCCACTTCCCTACCCTGGGCTTCATTCAATTTCTTCCTCTGAAAAACAAGAGGATTGGACTAAACTACCTCTGTTTTCCTTTCTGTTCTAAGTCTATGAACCTATGACATCTTCTCTATGACTAATTACACGGACACCTCACCACTTATATTCTACGGGTATCTCTACCCCCAGGCTCCCCTTTTTTGCTTAGAAAGATTCTGGAGGCTCCATTGAGTATAGGAAGGTTTTTCTGTTCCACAGAGCCACTCATAACTTGCTTGGAGAAAGTCAGAATTCTTCCTCCTGGGAATTCCTTTTTTTAGTTATTTAGGTTTTTGTATTTATTTTTAAATAGCTCAGGTTGTCATTAAGTGGTGTTCTAGGGATGGCTGCTGAGCCCTCTGACAGTAATCTCTGCTGAAATCTGCCGTCCCCAAATGTCACTCAAACTCCTTGACTCTGTGACAAGGTTATAAATGAAACTCTCTGCATGTGAATGTTCTGAAACAAGAGACAGCACTCAGAGGCAATTGGGGCATCTCTCCTGATCTCTGAAGATGGTGGGTAGGAGATGGGTTCCTATTCAATCTGGCTGGGTCTTTTGGAGGCTCTTACTAGCCCTTTGGCTGCTAGGTACAGAGCACTAGGCCTGGAGTCAGGAAGTCCTGAGTTCAAATCGAGCCTCCCCCAGTAGAACGATCCTTGAGTTCAGGGTCTGTTTCATTATTATTTTTCTGTGCCTGACACATAGTAGGTGCTTGCTGAATTGAAATGAATAGCACTTAAGAAAGTGGTCCATGTTACAGTGTCTCCTAGGGATTTTGCTGGGAGCCCATAAGAAGGCAGCTTATGATCCGTGGAAGCAAGTGTTTCTATGAAACGGCACTATCCCTGATGTCAGGAAAGCTTGGGCTAAAATGACATCTGCTTCTTACAAGTTCTGTGTCCACGTTCAAGCAATTCTGTCTTTGTGTGCCTCAGTTTCCTCATCAGAAAATTAGGGACACTACTACATTTTCATCGGTTTTGTGCAAATTCCTTGTACTAAAGTACTTAGCACAGCGCCTGGCATATAGTGGGTGCTTAATGGATGTTTGTGGACTTGACTATGGGTTAAGTGGTTAATGACATGTTTGAATTTCTTCCAAACATCTTTGTTCCCTGGGCAAGCCATTTAACTTGAACCCTCAGCTGTAAAATGGAGATTATCATGGACCAACTTTGTAGGGTTGTTATGAAGATCGATTGAAATAAGTTCTATCAAGCATTTAGCATCATGTCTGTTACATAGTAGGCACTTAAATGCTTGTTTCCTTCTTTTCTTGCTGAACCCTTAGTCTGCCATTATTACATATCAATTCAATCGAAAACAAGCATTTATTGAGCACCTGCTATGTACAGGGCACTGTGATAGGTAGACAGAGATACAAAGACAAAAATAAAACAGTCCCTCCCCTCAGGGAAATTACATTCTACTTGGAGAAAAACATAGAGGATGAAGATATAATAGATTTAGAGGCGGAGGAGACCTTAGAGATCATAGAGTCTATCTCTTTACAATTAGGGAAACTAAGGCCCAGAGAGCTCAATAGACCATTCTCTTAAGTAAGAGGAGCTTTTCCTGATTTCTTTCCTACAATTCTGGAATCTGATTAAGAATAATAATAACTTACATTTTATTTTGCTTTACACATATAGTGGTGGGGCAGCTAGATGGAGCAGTGGATAGAACACTGGACTTCGAATAAGGAAGACCTGAGTTCATTGGGTTGTATGCCTAGCAGTGGTCCAGCTAGGTCAAAGGTCATGTACTGGTTTAGTAAGTTTTTTTGTGAATCATTCCAAACCACTTTCCAGGATGGTTGGACCCATTCACAGGTCCACCAACGGTGAATGCATCAATGTGCCTACTTTCCAGCAGCCTCTCCCACATCTGTCATTTCTGGGTTTTGTCAACTTTGCCCATCTGTTAGGTGTGAAATGGAATCTCAGAATTACTTTAATTTACATTTCTCTAATTAGTAGGGACTTGGAGTATTTTTCATACGGCTATAGATTCCATTTCTTCCCTTGAGTACCGCCTATTCATAGCTTTACAATGTTTATCAATTGGGAAATGGCTCTTATTCTTACAAATTTGAATAAGTCCCTTACACAGAGTATCCCAAAACTCTTAGTACCATTCTAAGCTGTTCAAGATCAATAATATATTAAAACTTAAATCCGCACTAAGACCTTGAGGGATACCCTGTAAATCCTGGAAATGGGACTTTTAGTAGAGGAACTTGCTTCAGTTATTTTTCCAAGTTAATTATTTCCCTTTAAATCTTAGCTTTATTTGACTTATTTGTGCAAAAGCTTTTTAATTTTGTCATTAAAATTATTCGTTTTGTCTTCTGAGATCCTCACTGTCCCTTATTTCTCATTAATTTTTCCTTTCTCCATAGATCTGATAGGTTATTTTTCCAGTGTCTCTCCAACTTGTTTCTAATTTGAAGATATATCATACTTCTAGGATCTCCCCCTACTTCAGTGTAGGTATTCATTCTGACAACATAGGCCCCAATTCTGGCCTCAGACACTTAGCAGCTGTGAAATCCTGTACATACTTAACCTCTCTGGCCCTCGGTTTCCTGACGTATAAAATAAGAGGGTTGGATTCAGTGTCGCTCTGAATTTATGATCCTTTGTCACTGAGCCTCACCAAACTCCTTGGAGGTAGAAGCTACTATTAGCCCCTTTTTACAAAGGGGGAAACAGAGCCTCAGAGAGTGACTTGGCCAGAATCACACAGCCAATAAATGTCTGAGGCAGGATCTGAACCCAGTTCTTCCTGATTCCAAGTCTAGCATGCCATTCCCTTTGCAAGCCATGATGAGACCAGGGATTGATTGATTGGTTGGAGAGATGGGGATGGTGCTGATTATATCTTCCCTTTATAGTTCACGTTAGTACCCAATGATGGAATAAAATGGAAATTATTGTCCCAGTCTTTGTTTTCTTTCTTGTGTCAAAACAAACAACCCTAGTTCCTACTTCTCGTACTTTAGAGTTCAGCTTACACACACACACACACACACACACACACATATACACACACACCCCAATACTTAGCACTGTGCTTGGAACACAGTAAGTGCTTAATAAATGCTTGTTACCTTAACATTGAAATTACCTTATTATATGCATATGTAATAGACATACATTATGTTGACTTATCGGTCTGAATGATTTTTCCCTCCACAGAACGTAAGCCCCTTGAGGGCAGAGACTGTTTTGTCTTCATCCTTGTTCCTCACTATCTAGCATGCTGCTAACTGTCGCACAGTAAGCAATTAATGAACCCTTGGTGGGTTAATCACCGATTTCTCCTTTTACAAACTACCTGCTGCACTTTCTGAATGTACAATCTGATCCTTGACAATATTCATTTTAGCATCTTAAAGCAAAAGGTTTTATGCTTGTCTTTTTTTCCTTCATGTGTGTAACCCTCATCTCCCTTTTAAGATAGAAAGCACCTTAAGGGTTCTGACCCAAGGAGGGCATCCCTAAAGTGATGAGCAGGCAGGACCAGGTAGATGCTCAGTGAATGCTTTCAGAAAGGCCCTAGGAAGAGAGAAGAGCAGGTTTTGTCTGTTCGGTTTGGTTCTCAACCTACAGAGTGAAATTAGCAAAGCTTTGGGTCTTTGCCATGGTGAGAGAGCATGGCCAGATGGAGGAAGGAGGTTTTGAAGGGACTATGTTCTCGGAGGTGTGGAAGGAGGATGTGAAATATTTAATGAGGACTTGTAAGCATATGGACTTTCGGGGAAATTTCTAGCTCAGTAAAGACGTGTCATACTTCCAGGAGCTGTGATTCCTTCAGTGTGGGTGTTTACTCTACCAACACAGACCCCAGCCATTGCACGATTGAGTTGATGGTTTTTGAGAGATATTGTGGCCAAATAATTGATCACCCACTGGCCAACTAGGTGATTGGTCTCTCTGAGCTTACCTAGTTTTGATGACCATCACCAGGTTCATACTGGAAGCCTTTTCAACTTAGTTTAAGACCTGATGGGAGCTCATATTCCAGTGAGCTGGCCATGAAGAACTCAGGATCACCACCATATGATGAGTCATAGGAGAAGGACTCTAACAGAGAAGAAAAGAGCATGCAAATCCATCGAAAATGACTTTTATGTGTAGAGGACATTCAATTAAATTCAACTCAGCAGCTGCGTGCCAGGCTGCGTGCTAGGTTCTGAGAATACCAATATACAAGCAAAATAATTACTTCCCTTAATGGGTTTACATTCTACTAAGGCTCAGCTCAACTGCTACTTCCTACAAAAGGCCCTTCCTGGTCCCCATCAACTAGTAGCACTTTCCCCTCTAAGGTGGCCTGGTATTTACTGTCTTATGCACCTTGTATATACCTATCAAGATATATGCTGTATCTTCTATTAAAATGTCAGCCCCTTGAGGGCAGGGACTATTGTGCTTAGCATAGTACCTGGCACAGAGCAAGTACTTAATAAATGCTTATTGATTGAGTGAATCAGTGAATGGAGAGAAAGGGAAGAACTTAAGAAAGGTTCTAGAAATAGAATTGACAAGACTTGGCAAATGATTGAATTGGGGAGGGAAGGGAGGCAGGAGTCCAGGATGAAATGGGGTTTCCATGTCTCCGTAATTAGTGATGATGGCACTCTCAACAGAAACAAGAAAGTTTAGAAGAGAAATTGGTTTTAATTTCCATATATGCCAGGTACCACCGAGGATACAAAACTAAAGAAATCCTTTCCCTCAAGGAGCCTATAATCTACAATACTGGCTGGCAACAAAACCTCAGGGCATGAGTAGGGACACTGAGAAGACCAGACTATAGAAGGCAGCTTCAATATGACTAGTGGGGTCTATTGATTCTAGAGTGCACGTAATATCATTTTCTCCCAATATTTGATGGATTTTTCTAAAATTTTATTCTTCCTTTTATTATTTTTTCTTTGAAAAATGTTTTAAAGGGTGGCCTCTGAAAAGAAGGATATAAGAGGAAATCTCAGCAATGTAGAAACAAGATATCAATAAAAAATCTTTTATTAAGAGAAGCAAATGTTATGGAAAAGACTCATTCCATATCATGAAAAATCTTAAATGTGAAGGTAAATTGCTTGGACTTGGTCCAATGGGCAACGGGGAACTATTGCTAGGGGTTATTGAGCAAGGGAATGGCTATGGGATGAAGGAAGGTGGATTAGGAAGAAGAAGTTGGTGTCAGTATACAAGAAGAGCCTAACTTTTCTAAAGTCTACTTTCCTTACCTGTAGAATTTGGTATTTGTATCTCCAGCATCTAGGGCAGTATCTAGAATATAGTTGGTGCTCTATAAATGCTTGTGGATTAAGTGATTGACAAGATGGAAACAATACCCGTGGTAGCTACTTCACAGGCTTATTTCAAAGTTTAACTGAGAAAAAATGTGTAAATTGATCTTGAAAACTCATTAACTTAAGCACTAAGCATTTATAATGATCAAGGTTGATTGCTGAGGAGGGTTAAGAAACATGACATCCTCCATCCTTTGCAGAAATGGGATCCTACCAGTGTAGTGCATTACCTAGATGGCCAGGCACTGAGTTTGTGTTGTTTGGTGTTTCTGGACTATTTTTCTCTTTCTTTCTTCATCTTTGTTACAAGAAATTCAGAGGGGAGGAAGAAGAATATACTGGGAAATGGAGAGGATAAAAAAAGATATCTGTATTATTTGTGAACTCTAAAGTGTTAGTAGCAGGGCAGTGCTACAGATCAGGTAACCGAAAAATCACTGGGCTGCAGTGCTCACGTGAGTGAGTGATTATTGACTAGGCCTTTTAATGATCAGTTCAATATGGTTATAGAGGTTTGAATTGCCTTTCCTCCTTTCCCATGGTTTTCAATCAATGACTTAATCAGCAAATGCTTACCAAGTGAAGACTCTATGTAAGGGGATACAAAGAACATTAAGACAAGATTCTGAAGTCCTGGAATTGACAGCTTAATGGCTTAATGGAGAGGCAACAAGATGTGAATGGGTGGAAGACTGCTGGTGTAGGGTGGAATTAAAGCCCAGAGAAGGGAAATGAATTGCCCAAGATGGCAGAGTCATTGTACAAAATCCAGTTTTTTGAGGCAAAGTCTGTGTTTCTTACTTTATAAGAGGGACTGGCAAACCACTGCTTATAGGCTAAATCCAGTCCAATACTTGTTTTCATGAAGTCTGTGAACTGAGAAAGACTTTTCTATTTTTAAACAAAATGCTTTTGTGTCGTTGTTGTTCAGTCATTTCAGTCATGGCCAACTCATGGAATGATTTGCCATTTCCTTCTCCAGCTGATTTTACAGATAAGGAAACTGAGGCAAACAGGATTAAATGACTTGGCCAGGGTGACTTGGCAAGTAAGTACCTGAGGCAAGATTTGAACTCAGGAAAATGAGTCTTCCTGACTTCAGATATGGCGCTCTGTCTACTGTGCCACCTAGCTGTGGCAGGTAGAGAATTTTAAGTTTAGGCTTAGATCATAGTCGGTGAAAAAAGAGTTAGAGTCAGAGGACCTGGGTTTGAACTCTGGCTTTAAGACTTGCTACCTGTGAGACTTTAGGAAAATCTTTTAACCTCTGTGACCCTCAGTTTCTTCATCTGTAAAATCAGGGAGCTGGAAAAATAACCCTGAAAGTCCCTCTTTGCTCTAAAGCTGTACTTCAATCTCTAAAATGCAAATATTCTACGTGTAGTATCCCTTTCCTTAAGTCAGTTCTAGTGGGAACCAGTCTAAGCATGGGGAGAGATTCCGAAATCCCCTTATGTGATCATAACCTATGAACTTTCTTTCTACCTCTCCCTCTGCTTTCTCTCACCACATCCTTTGTCCATATTTACTTCCAATCCCTTGACCCCTCAGTTGTCTCCCAGGCCATTATTCTTGCACTGGCCACTCTCCCCTGTTTCCCCCATCTTTATTCCTAGGTGCACCGGTTCTTCTCTCTTTGAGTTTCTAGCCTCTGTGTGATACCGTCAATTGTTCTCCTCCAAGCTTCAGCCTTGTATCTCTCCCACCGTTGGTCACTATGGTGCAGGCCCCCATAACCTCACACCTGGATTACTGCAGTAGCTGCTGGTGTGGCTGCCTCCCTCAAGTATCTCTCCACTCCAGTCCCTCCTCTATTTAGCCACCAAAGGGATTTTCCAACAGCAAAGTTCTGACCATGCCAATCCCCCACTCAATGAACTCCAGTGACTCCCTATTGCCTCCAGAATCAAATGCAAAATGCTCTGTTTGGCATTCAAAGCCCCTCCTAACCTAGCCCTCTCCCACCTTTCCAAGTCTTCTTATATCTTACATCCTACTATGTATTCTTCTTTCCAGTGACACCAGCCTTGCTGCTGTTCTATGAACAGAACACTCCACCTCTCTGCCCTGGCATTATCTCTGGCTGTCCCTCGTGGAATGCTTTCCCGCCTCATCTTTGCCTCTTGGCCCCCCTGGTTCTTCAGGTACCAACTAAAATCTCATCTGCAGGAAGCCTTTTCCAACCCCTCTTGATTCTACCCTCTCTTCATTATTTCCTGTTTATCCTATAGATAGCTTGCTTGTATGTATTTGCTTGTTTGCTGTCTCCCCAATTAGACTGTGAGCTTTCGGGAACTGTCTGCCTCTTTGTTTATATCCCGAGGGCTTAGCACAGTACCTGGCACATAGTAGGCACTTAATAAAAGTTTATTGACTATATTATTGACTGAGATCCTGGGTTTGGGTGAGAGAACTCCCATGTAGACTCAATTCAATTCAATTCCACCAGCACAGAGCCCGTGTTCTCGTGCTCTGAATGTCTGCTCTCTCTGCGTCCCGTTGACTGCTGCCAAGCTTCCTTCAGCCTCTGGCTCCTTTCATTGCATGGCCGTCTTTTTCTCATTTCACTAGTTTGCTAAAATTTAACAGGCCAAGTTATACTGCTGGGGTCCAGAGTCTGCAGTGGAAGTCATGAGAGCAATCAGCCTGGCAGATCACCCAACTCGACGGTCTATAAGAAGGGCCTGGTCATGAGATGTCTACCCCTAGTGAGGCAGAAGTGAAGGCATGGTGAGGGCACCTGCTCCTACATCCTCCTCCCTCATCAACTGAATACTTGCCAGTCCTATAGACTGAGACACAGCTGGATGTCACAGCTTTGGACTTGGAGTCAGGAGCCCTACATTCAAATATAGCCACAAATACTAGTTATGCAACTGTGAGAAAATTACTTACCCTCTCAAGCCTCAGTTTCCTTGTCTATAAAATGGGGTTGATGGTGTTCGCATAGCCTAATTCATAGGGTTGTCATGAGAATCCACTCTCACAGGACGTTAGAAGTTAGGCTGAAAGGGCCCTTGGAGGCCATCTCATCACAACTTGTCATCTTGTAGACAAGAAAACTGAGGCTCGAAATGGGTTACAGATAATACCTCATAGATTTAGAGGTGGACAGGACAAATGGACAGCTCAGCAGTTATCCAATTCAATAACTTCATTTTATAGGTGGGAAAACTGAGGCCCAGTTAAGTTAAATGACTTGCCCAGGGTTACACAGCTTCTAAGTATCTAAGGCAGAATTTACACTCAGGACTTTCTGGCATTCAGATCTAGCATTCCACCCACCATGCCACACCGGTTCTGGTTCAGTCATTTTTCAGTCATGTCTCATTCTTCATGACCCCATTTGGGGTTTTCTTGGTAAAGATTCTGGAGTAGTTTGCCATTTCCTTCACCAGCTCATTTCACAGATGCGGAAATTGAGGCAAATGTGGTTAAGTGACTTGCCCAGGGTCACATAGCTATTAAGTATCTGAGGTCAGATTTGAACTCAGGAACAGGAGTCTTCCTGACTCCAAGCCCAGTACCCTAGGCACTGTGGTGCCACCCAGCTGCCTATCCTCCCTTACTACCATAGAATTTCTATACTGAGTAGGAGCTTAGCATTTTGCCAAACATTGTGATTCACTGTGGCCAAAGAACGGTGCCATCTCCCTCCATGGAGGGCTGGCTCATTGCAGAAAAACTAAACTTCAAGCTACATAAGGGTCTTATCCAAGCTTCCCATCTGCCCCTGCACTTGGCCCAATGCTCTGAACCCATTAGATGCTTAATAAATGTTTATATTTGTAAGTATCTTAGTCATCTACTAAAATGTGAACTCCACGAGGCAGGAGCCCTATTCTAGGTAAACTTTGTGTCTCTCCTCAAACCTAGTACCATGCCCTTCAGAATTAGAACCTGGAATTTTGGTACCTGGGGCAAAATCATTTGTGGAGGATAGGACAATTCACCCTGGTTGGGGGCAATCGTTTGTCCTTCCTGCTTGAAGAGGACCATGGCATCAGGGACATGATGACATGACTTGCATTTGACTTTGATTTGAGTGAGGGAGGGCTGTACAAGGTCACCAGCCTCACTTTTACCTCCAGAGCCATATGGGTCCAGTGGCCTGACATTCACCAGGATGACTGGAGATGGCCTAGGATGCAATGGGAGACCCTGGTCCTTTCAGGCTAAGGCCTTTTCAGGTTCTCACTTTGAGTGAGTTAGCACCCCTTCAGTGAGTAGGCCTCTTTAATAAGTTAATCAAGGGATGGCCCCTTTAATCAAAACATAGGCAATCATAGAATCATAGATTTGAAGCTGAAAGAAATATCCCCCAGATTAGTTTATTCTCAGAAGGCTGGGACAAAGCCCCATTTGTCTTGCCTTAGTTATAGCTCATATCTTGCATGCAATGGATTGGCAATATATGTTGAGTGAATTCATGTTTCTCTCTTTTCTCTACTAATTAAAATTCTTCTCTTGTGGCATGTGTATAGTAATGTGGTACAGTAGGTAATGTGATAGGCTTGGAGCCAGGAAGACCTGAATCCAAACTCTACCTCAGACGCTTAGTGGCTGTGTGACCCTGGGAAAGTCATTTCACTTCCCTGTGCCTGTTTCCTCATTTATACAATGCAGATAATATCTGCCATCCTCACTTCACAGGGGCTGTTATGAGGATCAAAGCAGATATTTGTAAAGCACTTTTCAATCTTGAAAATATTCTCTAAAATGTCGGTGATCATCATTGTTATTATTGTAGCACCTCTGCAAGCCCAGATGCTTGGGCTTGCCTTGGAATGTCTCTGGTGAGAAAGGTGGCTCAGTGGATAGAGTGCTGTGTTTGGAGTCAGGAAGACCAGAGTTCAAATCTAGCCTCAAACACTTGCTACCTGTATGACTCTGGGTTAGTCACTTAACCTTTGTCTGCTTCAGTTTCCACCATTGTAAAATGCAGATAATAATACCAGCCATCACACCACCCAGGGTTGTTGTAACAATCAAATGGGGTACTACTTGTAAAGCACTTGGCACAGTAGGCACTTAATACATATTTGTTTCCTTCCTTTCTGGGACTCAGGTTCCTCTTGGCAGGTGGGTGGGATGGAGATCCGTGGTTCTAAACTAAACACTGTGTGGACGGGATGGGTTTGAGTCCGTGATTCACTTCTTTCTGCCTGTGTAGCCTTGGGTAAGTCAGATTTGCCAAATAAATTCACCAATAAATCATGTTACATGAGTGTAATAGAATAGTACTATCCCATAAGAAATGAGAGCCATGAAGAAAACAGAGAAGTGTGGAAATGCTCTGGGAACTGATGCACAGTGAAGTCAGCAGAACCAGGAAAACAATGTGTAATGTAATATACATAATGATTGTCACAACGTGACTGAAAAGAACAACAAAGAAATAAAACCTTCTTGTTACAATAACCAAGTCTGGCACTGAAGAAGAACTGAAAAATGCACCTCCCTCACACCCTTGTAGAGTTGAGGCACTATGAGTGTGAATCACTATTTACACAGTCCAACTCAGGAGATGCGTTTGGTTAGTTTTATTGAACAGGTTTTTTTCTTCTTTCTTGTTTTCACTCCTTGTTACAAGCAAGAGATGTCTCCCTGGGAAAGGGAAGGGCTATATTCTGAATATATTTTAAAAATAAAATACATCCATAAATCATTTATTTTTAATTGAAAGGATTGAGCTAAGTGATCTCCAACTTCACCCCAAAGTTCTAGATTCTATGAGAAAATGTTTTTTTCTCCCCAGAAGAGCCTAAGGTGGCACAAAGTCACCAAAATGGTATCAATACTGAGGCACCGAACAGTGTACCTTCATGTGCTTCTATTCTCTTTCTGTCTGTCATCTACATGGACTTGTTGGCCGATGGTTTCCATCCTTCCCTGATCTTTTGTTTGGATGATAATGTGGTGCTCAGGCAGAGCCTTGTTTCCTCCCCAGCTCTTAAATGGAATCTTCATTATTTATGAAGTTTTCCAATTTCCTTAATGCTAAGCTTTCTAGCCAGAGGGACCGAATTGATTCCGTAGAGTGCTTCGTGCCCTTGTATGTGAGATGATGCTTCCATTTCCTTTCCATGTAGGGCTGGGTTCTGGCTGCCCAAGTAGATCATGATCCACTGAGTGTTATCTTTCTGAGTCTCAGTCTTTTCATTACCACAGAGCTCCTTTTTCAACTCCCCAATCTGGGGCCCCCAGAGGGCTTAGTGGAAGGCAGCCAACCCCCTACGGGGCGCAATGACCAACTGGAGATCTGCTATCAGGCCTCCATTGGGGAAGGAGCTCCCAATCTCCCAAGCTGCCTCATATGGCCCTGCCACCCCACATCCATGGAGAGGTCATTTCCTCCATCCTGCTGCCTCCAAACAGCCAAATTAAACTCATCTCGCATCTAAAGACGCTTCTAGAAATCAAGTCATAGTGTTCATTTCTGAAGGAATAATAACAGTAACAACCATCTACTGTGTCCTCAATTATCTAAGCACCAGACATGTGCATCTAAATTATGTGCCTTTGGGCTGTAGGCTGACAGCCCCTGAAATATAAACTGAAAAGAATAGTAACAGTAACTCACATGCGTATAGCACTTTAAAGTTTTCAAGGCAAACTAATTTATTTTATTTTCTCCTCATTTTATTTATCTTTATCTTTATATTTATCTGATTTTATCCTCATATCTGTTCTGAGGCAGGCCCTATTATTGTCCCTAATTCACTGATAGGAAAACTAAGATTCAGAAAGGGTAAGCCACTTAAAGACCCGCAGCTAGTAAGCTTCTGAAGCAGGAATTAAGTGAAGGTTTTACTGACCCTTTCTCCATTTCACTCTAGGACTCCCCAGAGATCATCCAGGGATCCAGCCAAGGCACTTGTTTAAAGATGAAGACCAAGAGTCAGAAGATGTGGGTTCAAGTTCTATCGCTGATACTTAATGACTGTGACCAGTGCAGAACAGTGCCCTGCAAAAGATCTGAGTCTGACTTCCAGTTCTAACACCTGCTACCTGGGTAACCTTGGCCGGGTCACTTTGCTCTCTAGGTCTCACTATTCTCATCTTTAAAATGAAACAATTGGATGAGATGACCTTAAGGTCCCTTCCTGTTCTGACTGTGTGATCTATTATTCTCAGAATGAATGAAAAGTCATTTATTAAGTGCTGACTATGTGCCAAGCCCCGTGCCAAGATTTGGGACAGAAATGTAAGAGCAAAAACAATCCTTCCTCTCAAGGAGCTTACATCCTAATAGTAAGAGACAAGCCATCTATGCTTCCAAGGAGCACTTTAGTCTGGGGAGTTCAGAAGATTTTGAGTAGGGCAGAGGAGGATAAATTGATGTGCCTTCCAGGAAGCAAAGGCAGAGTGGATCTGAGCATGACAGTGCTTCTGATTCTAGGTCTTTTATCTTATGGTCCAATTGTCTCTTTTGAATCCCCAGCATTTAGCACAGTACCTGGCACACAGTAGGGGCTTAATAAATGCTTTGTGATTGAGTAATTGAATAAGAAAAGATCCCCTAAATCTATCTACCTTTCTTCTTTTTAAAAAAAATTCAATATTTTCTTAATTGTTTTATTTGTCACTACCCATAGTAGAGAAGGCCACCATTTGACACAGATTTAGAAGTACACATAAAGTGCACATGTGTGCTTCTATTTAGCAGTTTGTTCTCTGGTGATGGATAGCCTCTTCCTTCATAGGTCCTTTATAATTGATCCGAGTATTTATAATACTCAGAATAACCTGATTGTTCACAATTATTCTTCAAACAATATTGCTGTTACTAGACACAATGTTCCCTTGGTTCTGCCCTCTTCAGTTTTCATTATTTCATACAAGTCTTTCCATGTTTTTCTAAAACCAACCAGCTTGAGGAAAGGAGGAAGGAAGGAAGGAAGGAAGGAAGGAAGGAAGGAAGGAAGGAAGGGGGCAGAGCCAAGACAGCAGTGTGAAAGGAGGGAACTATTAGAGCTCTCTCACAAATTCTGTCACATAGGTCTAAAAAAGTGAATCTGAGCAGATTTGAGAGAGTTAGAAGCCACTAGTAGACTGAGTGGGTCAGGAGCACCGGGCACATGGAACAGCACCAGACCACATCAACCGGTAAGAGCAGAGTAATCCAGTCAGTGCGCCCGTCTGGGAGAGTGCTGGGTGAGCAAAATGCAGCAGGAGGAGCAGGTCCAGGGAGGAAGTGCCAGCTACAGCAGCAATCAAGCCCCAGACCTCTCAGCCAAGGAGGGGAGTCTGTCGGAGCTATGGGAGACACCAGCACAGAGCCCCTGGCCATGGGAGGAGCTACCCTGGAGGCCTTCAGCCCAAAGTCTAAAGGTTTGAAACTCACCTTCTTGAACTTCTGGGAGCCATAATGGCCAGTAAAGCTCTCCCTCCCTTCCTTCCACACCCAGATAATATTACCTCAGGAGAAACCCTGAAATACAGGAGCTAAAAGTGGGACTTCAGTAGCCTTTTAGTGAGAGAAGTTGGAGAGAGGGGCCTTCTTGTGGTGGCAGAAGGAGACCAGTGCAGAAAGAGAGGTGTCTCAGCAGGCCCCACTTCAGCAAAAGAGCGAGAGTTCCTGAGCTGCATGGGGAGTGGAGCTAGCAAATATCAACACCAGGACCCCAGATGTGCCTTTGCACAGTCATGGGAAGTGGCAGACACCAGCACAGACAATGGCTGAGACCACCCATTATGGAGAACAGTCCTGGGGAAGAGGAGACCCCCAGCAGCCAAACCACCCCTCCCCCACACCTCACAAAACCAGAGATCATAGCATACAAAGCCAGTGAGCAGGCCCACAGTTCCCAACATAAGAAGCTTAGGACAGAGCCCACTGAGCCCCAGAAGCAGATATCCACTTCAGAAGCTGGGGGGGGAGGTGGGGAGAAACCATGAAAAAGCATACTAAAAAGCCAAAGACTATTGATTCCTGTTATGGTGTAGACAGAATGGACTTTGTTTTCTTTGAATGACTCAGCTTGCCTCGTTGAGCTTCCCTGGACCCTGGGGCTTGCTCTTCCGGGGCAGGACCAGAGCTTCCTGTGTGATGAGTCGTGGGGCTGGCTGAGGGGAAGTGTGTTAACGTGGTCTACGCTAGGGGGAAGGGCCAAGTCAAGAACCAATAGGCCCTGGTCGTTCAGGCGGCATTTGATGATGTCAAAAACTCTATAAGAGGGGAGAGGACAGCTTGAAGATCCTCCTTTCCTTTTCCGGTTGGAGCCAGAGACACCTACAGCTGAAGCTGAGCTGCCGGTAGCAGAGCTGATTAGAGGCTAGTGGGTAATCTTCTTACCGTAGAGGGGAAGCATGTATACGATTTTGCCTTATACCATCTCGCTTCTCTGTGGCCTCCTGGTTACCCTTATAAGGTGGACTTATTGGGCCTGGAAGCTTTTGATGAAAATATCAAAATGGGGACGCTGGTTTGTGGGCTTGTTATTGTGGAGTGTAAATACATGCTTTAGTTCTCCTGCCTGCTGCCTAGAGAATTCCTTATATCCTGTGGTTCCGGACCTTTTAGGCACATATGAGATTCTCTTTGAAATTATAAATTCTGCCTTCCTAATATATATGGAGACAGGGAAGATCAAAATACCAATCCAGAAGAGGACAGCATTGACACTATACCCACATCTAAAACCTCAAAAGGGAATGTGAGCTGGTCTCCAAAAAGCATTCCTGGAAGAACTCAAGGAGGACTTTAAAAACCAAATTAGAGGGGTAAAAGAAAAAACGGACAAAAATTCACTGATGAGAATAAATCTTTAAAAAGTAAAATTGGCAAAATGGTTGAGGTTCAGAATATAAATGGAGAAAATATCTCATTGAAAAGTAAAATTAACCAAGTAGAAAGGGAAATAGAGAAGCTAAAGGAAGAAAACAATACATTAAAAAGTAGAATTGAGCAAGTAGAAACTAATGACTCTATGAGACATCAAGAATCAGTCAAACAAAATCTAAAGAATGAAAAAATAGAAGAAAACGTGAAATATCTGATTGGAAAAACAACTGACCTGGAAAATCGATCCAGGAGAGATAATCTAAGAATTATTGGTCTACCTCAAAGCCATGATGAAAAAAACCCTGGACAGTATCTTCCAAGGAATCATTAGGGAAAATTGCCCCGAAGTCCTAGAACCAGAGGGTAAAATAGTCATCGAAAGAATCCACTGATCACCCCCTGAAAGAGATACCAAATTGAAAACTCCAAAGAATATTGTAGCCAAATTCCAGAATTATCAAGGTCAAGGAGAAAATACTGCAAGCAGCCAGAAAGAAACAATTCAAATATCGCGGAACAACAGTCAGGATCTCACAGGATCTTGCAACTTCTACAATAAAAGAAAGGAAGAATTGGAATATGATATTCCAAAAGACAAAAGAGCTTGGACTACAACCAAGGATCAACTACCCAGCAAAATCGAACATAATTTTTCAGGTAAGGAGATGGACATTCAATGAAATAAGGGAATTCCAGACCTTCCTGATGAAAAGGCCAGAGCTCGATGGAAAATTTGATCTTCAAATACAAAACTCAAGAGACATAAAAAGGTAAATGGAAGAAAAAAAAAACTATGTTATGCAGGGAAAATTGTTTACATCCTTATATAGGATTACATTGATTTATATATGTGTGTATATATATATACATATATATATACATACATGTCCATCTTGAGAATGGTACAATTATTATGACAATTGAAAGGGATATACATAGACTGAGGGTGTCAGTATAAAGTAACTGATATGATGATAAAAAACATAATTAAGGGGTGCAAAGGGATTGTTCTGGGAGAAGAGGTAAGAAGGAAGAAGAAAAGAGTAAATTATGCCACATGAAGAGGCACAAAAACATAGAGGGAAAGAAGGGAGAAAAGCAATGATTGAGCTTTAGTCTCATCAGATTTGGTTCAAGGAGGGAATAACATACTGTGATAAGTATAGAAATCAAATTTGTCCTACAGGCAGTAGGAGGCAAAAGGGGAAAGAAAAGGGGTGGGTGGATAGAAGAGAGGGAAGGAGAAGCAAGGGAAAAAGGGTAAGATAAGGGAAGGGTGTCATTAGGGAGGGAAAATTGAGGAAGACTGGTCAAAAGCAAAACTCTTTTGAGGAGTAGAAGGGAGAAACAAAGGCATAAACGGGGTGGGGGGAATAGGATGGAGAAAAAGACACAGATAGTAATCATAACTGTGAATGTTAATGGAATGAACTACCCAATAAAATGGAGGCAGAGAGCAGAATGGATTAAAAACCATAATCCTATAATATGTTGTTTACAAGAAATACATTTGTAACAGGGGGATACTCACAAGGTAAAGGTAAATGGCTGGAGTAGAATATATTATGCTTCAGCTAAAGTAAAAAAAGTAGGGGTAGCTATCCTAATCTCAAACAAAGCAAAAGCAAAGATAGATCTAATTAAAAGAAATAAGGAAGGACATTATATCCTGCTAAAAGGCACCATTGACAATGAAGCAATATCATTACCTAACATATATGCACCAAGTGGTATAGCATACAAATTCTTAGAGGAGAAGTTAAGAGAGTTACAGGAAGAAATAGACAGCAAAACTATACTAGTGGGAGACTTCAACCTTCCCCCCTCTGAACTTGATAAATCTAACCTCAAAATAAACAAGAAAGCAGTTAAGGAGGTGGATTAAATTTTAGAAAAGGTAGATATGATAGACCTCTGAAGAAAAATGAATGGGAATAAAAAGGAATATACCTTTTTCTCAGCGGTACATGGCACACACTCAAAAACTGACTATGTACTAGGGCATAAAAACCTCACAAACCAGTGCAGAAAGGCAGAAATAGTAAGTGCATCCTTTTCAGATCATGATGCAATTAAACTTATTTGTAGAAAAGGACCATGGAAAGATAAACTAAAAATTAATTGGAAACTAAATAATCTGATCCTAAAGAATGAGCGGGTCAAAGAACAAATCACAGAAACAATTAATAACTTCATTCAAGAGAATGACAATAATGAGACAACACACCAAAACTTATGGGATGCAGCAAAAGCAGTTCTTAGGGGAAGTTTTATATCTTTAAATGCTTACATGAATAAAATAGAGAAAAAGGAGATCAATGAATTGGGCATGCAACTGAAAAAGCTAGAAAAAGGACAAATTGAAAATCCTCAATTAAATACCAAATTAGAAATACTGAAAACCAAAGGAGAGATTAATAATATTGAAATCAAGAAAACTATTGAACAAAACTAAGAGCTGGTTTTATGAAAAAACCAACAATATTGATAAATTTTTTGTTAATTTGATTTAAAAAAAGAAATAAGAAACCAAATTACCAGTATCAAAAATGAAAAGGGTGAATTTACCTCCAATGAAGAAGAAATTAAAACAATAAGTAGGAATTATTTTGCCCAATTGTATGCCCACAAATGTGACAACCTGAGGAAAATGGATGAATATTTACAAAAATATAAATTGCCCAGATTAACAGAAGATGAAATAAAATACCTAAATAACCCCATCTCAGAAAAAGAAATTGAGCAAGCCATCAATGAACTCCCTAGGAAAAAAATCTCCAGGGTCAGATGGTTTTACGTGTGAATTCTGTCAAACATTTAAAGAACACTTAATTCCCATATTTTATAGACTATTTGGGAAAATAGGTGAAGAAATAGTCCTACCAAATTCTTTTTATGATACAAATATGGTACTAATACCTAAATCAGGAAGAGTAAAAACAGAGAAAGAAAATTATAGACCAATTTCCCTAATGAATATTGATGCAAAAATTTTAAACAAAACATTAGCAAAAAAATTGCATCAACTTATTACGAGAATAATACACTATGACCAGGTAGGATTTATTCCAGGAATGCAAGACTGGTTCAATATTAGGAAAACAATCCACATAATTGATCATATCAACAACAAAACTAGCAGAAACCATATGATTATCTGAAGACATGCAGAAAAAGCTTTTGACAAAATACAACATGCATTCCTATTAAAAAAAAAAAAACACCAGAAAGCATATGAATAAATGGAGTCTTCCTTAAAATTATAAGTAGCATCTACCTAAAACCATCAGCAAGCATTATATGTAATGGGAATAAGCTAGATCCATTTCCAATAATATCAGGGGGGAAACAAGGATGTCCATTATCACCCCTACTATTCAATTTGGTACTACAAACGTTAGCTGTAGCAATAAGAGAAGAAAGAGAAATTGAAATTAGAATAGGCAAAGAAGAGACTAAGTTATCATTATCTGCAGATGATTTGATGATTTACTTAGAGAATCCTAGATAATCAAGTAAAAAACTACTGGAAATAATAAAAAATTTTATCAAAGTTGCAGGATATAAAATAAACCACATAAATCCTCAGCATTCCTATATCTTACTAACAAAGCCCAACAGCAAGAGATAGAAAGAGGAATTCCATTTAAATTACTGTAGACAAAAAATGTAAAACATTTGGGAGTCTACCTGCCAAGACAAACCCAGGGCCTATATGAACATAATTACAAAACATTTTTCACACAAATAAAGTCAGATCTAAATAAATAGGAAAACATCAGTTGCTCCTGGTTAGGCTGAGGTAATATAATAAAATGACAATTTTACCTAAATTCATTTACTTGTTCAGTGCCATACCAATCAAACTACCAAAAATTATTTTATAGGGCTGGATAAAATAATAACAAAATTCATCTGAAAGAACAAAAGGTCCAGAATATCAAGGGAATTAATGAAAAGAAATACTAAGGAAGGTGGCCCAGCCATACCAGACATTATACTGTATTATAAAGCAGCAGTAATCAAAACTACTTGGTACTGGCTAAGAAACAGTGGTGGATCAGTAGAATAGGTTAGGTACAAGATGCAATAGTCAACAACTATAGCAATCTACTCTTTGATAAACCCAAAGAATCCAGCTTCTGGGCTAAGAATTCACTATTTGACAAAAACTCCTGGGAAAATCAGAAAATGGTATGGCAGAAACTGGACATAGACCAATATCTTACATTGTATACCAAAATAAAGTCAAAATGCGTTCATGATTTAGGAGTAAAGGCTGATACTATGAGCAATTTGGGAAAGCAAGGAATAGTTTACCTGTCAGATTTATGGGAAAGGGAAGAATTCATTACCAAACAAGACATAGAGAGCACTACAAAATGCAAAATGGATAATTTTGATTATGTTAAATTGAAAAGTTTTTGTATAAAAAAGCCAATGCAACAAAGATTAGGAGGGAAGCAGAAAAGTGGGAGAAAATCTTTACAACCAGTGTCTCTGATAAAGGCCTCATCTCTAAAATATACAGGGAACTGAGCCAAATTCATAGAACTACAAGGCATTCTCCAATTGAGAAATGGTCAAAGGATATGAACAGGCAGTTTTCAAAGGAAGAAATTAAAGATATCTATAGGCATATGAAAAAATGCTCGAAATCACTACTGATTAGAGAAATGCAAATCAAAACAACTCTTAGATACCACATCCCTCCTGTAAGATTGGCTAACATGACAAAACAGGAAAATGATAAATGCTGGAGAGGATGTGGGAAAATTGGAACACTGTTACATTTTTGGTGGAGTTGTGAACTGATCCAGCCATTCTGGAGAGCAATTTGGAACTATGCCCAAAGGGCTATAAAAATGTGCATACCCCTTGACCCAGCAATACCACTTCTAGGCCTGTATCCCAAATAGATGACAGAAGCAGAAAAAGGACCCATATGTACAAAAATATTTATAGCACCTCTTTTTGTGGTAGCAAAGAATTGGAAATCAAGGGGATGCCCATCAATTGGGGAATGGCTAAACAAGTTGTGGAATATGAATGTAATGGAGTACTATTGTGCTATAAGAAATGGGGAAGATACAGACTTCATAATAACCTGGAATGACCTACATGATCTGATGCTGAGTGAAGGGATGAGAACCAGGAGAACATTGTACACAACCACAATCATATTGCTTCTGTGATGACTAACTTTGATAGACTTGGCTCTTCTCAGCAATAGTTCAAAGTTCAAAGTCAGCTCTGAAAGACTCGTGATGGAAAGAGCTATCTACATCCAGGGAAAGAACTACAGAATCAGAACGCAGATTGAGGCAAACTATTTGCTCTCTTTTTTTCTTCTTTTTTAGGGGTTGTGTTTCTTCTTTCTCATGATTCATTCCATTGGTCATAATTCTTCTTTACAACTTGACTATTGTGTAAATAAGCTCAATGTAAAGTTATATGTAGAAGATATATCAGATTCCATGCTGTCTTGGGGAGGGAGGCAGGGAGGGAGGGAAGGAAAATCTGGAACTCAAAGTTATGTGGAACTGAGTGTTGTAAACTAAAAATAAAAAATCTTAATTAAAAAAAAATACTGGCATTATTAATATAACGATCAAACCCAGAAAAAAATAAAATCAACATCATATTTTCTTCATAAAAGAAATTGAGTAGGGCTCAGTAAGACATTTAGGAAGCATTTATTAAATGCTCATTTTGAGCCAGGCACTGTGCTAGGGATGGAAAGAAAGGGAGAAAAAAAACATGGTTTCTGCCCTCGAGCAATTCACATTTTAATGGAGAAACAGCATACAAATAACATACTCAATATATACAGCCTAAATGCAAAGCAGTCTCAGAGGGGGATGGGAGGACAGGAGCCAGGAAAGTCCTCTTGGCCAAAGATGGAATTTTAGCTATCTTTCTTTTTAATTTAATATTTTCTTTTTTCCCAATTACATGTAAAAACAATTTTTAACATTTTTTTTAAATTTTGAGTTCCAAATTCTCTCTCTCCCTCTCCTCCTCCCTCCTTGAGAGGGCAACAATTTCCCATAGGTGTGCAGTCATGGAAAACATGTTTCTATAGTAGTCATGTTGTGAAATAAAACACAAATCAAAAAACAAATAAACAAGAAAAAGAACAAGAAAACTAAAGAAAGTTAAAGTACACTTTGATTTGCATTCAGACTCTATCAGTTTGTTTTTTCCACTTTGGAGGTGGATGACATTTTTCACCATAGGGCTTTCAGAATTGTCTTGGATCATTGTCTTGCTGAGACTAGCTAAGCCGTTCACAGTTGATCATCGTTACAATATTGCTGTTACTGGGTACAATGTTCTCCTGATTCTGCTCACTTCACTTTCCATCAGTCAATGTCAGTCTTTGCAAGCTTTTCAGAAATCATCATACTTGTCATTTCTTATAGTACAATAGTATTCCATAACCCTAAACGCACTCACCTGGCAGACAGAAAAAGCACTACACAGACTCTCAAAGTCTCAAGAACTTTGGAATTGATTGCACCATATGGGAGACACTGGCACAGGACTGATTAGCATTTCATCAAAGAAGGTGCTGTGCTCTATGAGCAAAGCAGAATTGAAGTAGCTCAAAAGAAACTCGAGATGCACAAATTTAGAAGATCCACCCCAAATGTTCACATGGACTACTTATGTCCAACCTGTGGTAGAGCATTCCAAGCTCATATTTGTCTGATCAGCCACAGTAGGACACACTGTAACTTGACTCTAACATAGTGATGTCATTTTGGTCCTCTTCAAGAATAAAGGACCAACCAACCAACCACAACTTTCTCAGCCATTCCCCAATTGATGGTCATACTCTCAATTTCCAATTCTTTGACATCACTAGAAAAGCTACTATGAATATTTTATATATACATCCTTTTTCCATTTTTTAAAATCTTTTTAGGGTATAGTCCTAGTAGTGGTCAAAGGATATGTGTTGTTTTATAGCCCTTTGAGCGTTGATCTAAATTGATTTGAGCCAAGTCTTGAAGGAAGCTAGGGAAGCCTGGAGGCAGAGATGAGGAAGAAAAACATTCCAGATACGGGAAAGACAGTCAGGAATTGGAATATTATGTGGGAGGGAAAATAAGAAGACCAGTGGAGGTAGACATTAGAGTGTGTGGAAGAAAGTAAAGTATAACAAGACCAAAAAAAAAGTACAACAAGGTAGAAAGGGGTGAGGTATTGAAGGCCTTTAAATATGCAACACAGGGGCTTATATTTGATCCTGGAGGTAATAGAGAGCCACTGAAGTTTAGCAAGAAGAGGGAAGACATGATCAGACTTGTATTTTAGGAAAATAATTTTAGCAACTGAGTGGAGGGTGGATTAGAGTAGGGGAAAGGTAAGACAGGGACACCATCTAGAAGGCTGTCCTCTATTATATTTATGAATAAGTTTTGTTATAGAAAGATTATTTTTTCTTGGAAATTTTAGAACACTTTGACCATAAATTTTTGTGGGCTTGGCATTTTCTAAATGGTAATTCTTTGATTATTTGTCTTATTTCTACCTTGAAGATTGGTCTTTTAAAATTATTGTCTTTTGTTTGTTGATGATAAAATAAAATTATTGTCTTTTGTTCATTGCTGATATTCTATCTCTATGTTTTTGTACAAGTGGCCCCCATTTTTAAGATGAACCACCTCCTCGCCTATACCTCATAGAATCCCTAGCTTCTTTTAAAGAGATAGTACAGGGGTCACTTCATAGACACACATTCTCTGAGCCCCCATTGGCACCCCAGGCCCATGTTCAAGCTCATTCTCTCTCTTGAAATTACTTGGTGTATACTTTGCATTTACTTCCTTGTCTGTATAGTTTATTTCACCAATTGGATGTAAGCAAGCATTTAATTAATGTTTATCAATGGAGTAAGGCACCTTGTAGGCCCTCTGCAAACCTGGTACAGTTCTCAAACCTATCAATGTTGTCATGGATCTTTGAACCCACACGGAGACAGTGAGGACCACAACAGAGAAGAGGAAGAGCCAGCAAGTTTCAAAATTCCTCACATTACTTCCCTGAAATCACTCACTCCATCTGACCTTTCAGGTGACACAGGGCAATCTTCTAGGTCTGGATGAACTGGACCAATGGTTAGAAGGAATTTGGTCTCTTCAAAGCTCTGCTTTGTCTCTCTGGTAGAATAGCTCACTTCAAGGCATTCTGGAAGGCGTAGCACCTCTTGCCACTGGGTTTACTACCTGGCACACTATAGGGGCTTGATAAGTATTTGTTGATTGATTAATAGTCAGAGGTGAGAAAGTGCCCCTGAGTCATCAGCTCTTCTGATTCAGTAGTCAATTAGAGGACTCTTCCTTATCAATCATTTCAAGCCCTGAGTCCTACACGGCCAGAATCAGGTTCCCTCCAACTTTCTCACAATGAGCCAGGAAGGGAATATTCATACATGTTTCAGGCAATGACCACTTCAGACCAGTTCACTTACATTACATGTCGAATGAGTAAATGTGATGAATGAATGAATAAATGAACAAATGAGTAATGAAGGAATGAATGAAGTGCTAAGTCAATGAATGAGTAAACTTCTCTTCATGGTACTTTTAAATGTTCAAGGCACTGTCACATGTTACCTTATTACACAAATCTAGTCTGCTGAATGTTAGAAAATGGAAATTGAAGAAAGGGCTTTGTAAATACATTACCAGCCTTTGTTGCGATGCCAGCTCAGGTGCTCAACTCTGAGAGAATGAGGAAATTAAAAAAAGAATCCAAGCATTCTAATAGTATTCCTGGAATTCAATTTGAGACACACATGGAGAAACTGAATTTATGAAATTCCATAACTGGAAAGGACTATAAGAAAGATTAAATAAAGACAGAAAAAAAACCCAGCAACCAACGCACATAAGATAGTCATAGCTTTGGAAGAAAAAATAAACTACCAACAGCTTCTTAATAGGTTTCAATCATCCCAAGCTACCATAAAATCATTAACTGTATTCACTCTGGACAACGGCAGGGTCCAGGGGGGTTTCATCTTTCCACCATGGGCTGGCAGGGAGCTCAGCACTACTCTCTGCTTATAATGGCTCGGCGCCTTCTTTTGGAAAGATACCATCAGCACAATGAATATTTTAATTTCCAGGATACTGAACCCCGAGCCACATGTCACCTCCCAAGGCTTCAAACACAGCTCTTGGTCAATTTCATATTGGTTAAATGGTCACTTTTAAGAACAAGGTAAAATCTTCAACTTTCCCACTTACCACCAAAAATGTATGCCCAACTTAGTAGAGAATCAGCAAGAAAAGCAACAGGCCAGTTTTCCAAGAACTTTGTTTCCTGGCGGTGATATCTCTGACCTTCCCTCTGCTGTGTTATGAACAGATTTGATACCACAGAATCTATCTTAGGCTTCAACAATGGGAGTTCAGCTTACGAACAGCAGTTTAAGAGTAGGGAAGGACTCTAGTCCAATGTCCTTTTTTATTAAATGAGGAGACTCAGGCCAAGGGAGGGGGACATGCCTTGTCCAATGTCAAAAAGAGTTGTAAGTAATAAGTAGCCAGGATTTTTCAAAACCAAGTTGTTTTTTTACTCCAAATGACAATAACCAATGAGCATATGGTGCTTAAAAACACACAAAATACATGACAAAGACTATTGCATTGATCCTCATGACAGCCACATAAAGCTAAGGGGGAGAAACTAAGCTCCACAGCAGTGAAGGGACTTGCCGTGGTCACACACCTGGTGACTAAGTATCAGAAGGAGGATTCAAACCCTTCTCTCTTGGCTCCAAGTCCACTTCTGTTTCCACAAATCCAATGAGGCAATCAAGTGGTACAATGGTTAAAGCACTAGGACTGGAGTCAAAAAGATTGGATTTCAAATCCCACCCTTAATTTAATGGCTGTGTCACCCTAGGCAAGTCACTTAACCTCTGTCTCAGTTTCCTCAATTGTAAAAGAGGGATAATAATAGCACCTGTCTTAAGGGTTATAGTGAAAATCAAACAAGATAATATTTGTGAAGTGCCTAGCATGTAGTAGGCACTATGTCAATGCTTGTTGGCTTACCCTTCACCAGTCTTCTTTTCCAAAATGATGTAGCTCACATCTCTGAAGGGCAAAAAACTCCACAGAAAGAAAGGTGTTTATATAAAATTACCTACTTGTGTGGTTCACAGACATGAAATAAAATTCCATGTAATTATTGTGTAGCAAAGTAAGAAATGAGGAATATTAAGCATTGAAAAAAATAGGAAGATTAGGATGAACTGATGAGGAGTGAATTAAGGAGAACCTAAAGACCAATGCATGAAAATGCCACCAAAAAGAATCCAAACTGAGTATTTAAAATAATGGTAATTGTCCTAGGGAAAATTATGGCGAGATATCACCTTCCTTACAGCAAATAGGTGGGACAATACTAGTAAAGAATGCTGTCTATCATTAGATATAATTACAGTATTGAGTGTTTTTGCTTTATTACAAGAGAAGTTTTGATTTGGGGTGGGGAGAGGGGAGTCTTTTTCCAGAAGTGACTGTGATATAAAGACAAAAGGCATCAATACATTTTTTTAGTTTTATGGATTTCTGTTTCTAAGATACAGAGACTCGGCCTTGACCTTCCACCCCCCAAATAGAGAACAGTCAAATATGTGGTCACAGAGGGAAAAAAGTACAGGAAATCTAATTAATTTGGACCTTACTCATTCAATTCAGGTCAATTCAACAAACATTTACTAAAAACCTGTTATGTGTAAGGCACCAAGAGTACAAAGACTAAAGCAAAAGACTTGCCATATTGAGTTCATATTCTCCTGTGGGTGGGAGGGGGAGAATTTAAATAAAAAAATACATCAATATAAAACTATATCACAAAAGAAATTGATCAGGGAGAAAGTCCCCAAACTGGGGGAGGTGTGAGGGAAGGCTTCATAGAGGATAGACATTTGAGCAGAAAAAGGGAAGAAAAGGATCCTGTGAGGCAAATGGATAAGGTAGTACATTCTAGGCATGGGGAAATAGCTTGTGGAATGAACTGCATGGAAGGAGGAGATAAAGTGTCTAATTCAGGGAATAGTTTACAATCCAGTTAGGCCAGGATTTGGAGTTCTTAATATAGAATGGTAGGAAGCAAGGTTGGAAAGGCAAGTGGGAGCCAGAATATAGAGGGCCTCATTCAGAATCTATGATTGCTCTAGCTCAACTAGCCTGAAGTACACTTGTGAATGTGAAAAGTCTTTGAAAAATACTCTTACAAACAAATGAACAATACAGACAATATCACCATGTTCATTTAGTAGAACAAACCATTTAGATGGCTTTTATGTATTCTTTATTTATATGTAAATGGTGCAAATATGAACCAAAAAAGGAGCAGTCCAATAGGACTTCAGTTTGGCATCCATCATTAGTCCTTGTGTTCAGTTACTTCAATCAACAATTCAATCAACAAGCATCTACCCTGTGTCAGGCATTGTGCCAAGTGCTGAGGCTACAAAGAAAAGTAAAAAAAAATATTGAAAATAAAAACAAATAAAAAACCAATGTCTGCTCTGAGCTGCTCATAGTCTAATGGGAGAGACGACATGACAACAACTAAGAATAAAAATGCTATGTACGGGAAATCAGTGATAGCCAGCAGAGGTAAAGCACTAGCATTGATGAGGACCTGAGAGTAACAAAGCTTTATCTCTTTAAAATTACCTCATTTTGTAATTGAGACTGGCCTGTTCTCAAATTAGAGAGGTCTGGCTGTAGCCCCATGTGAGTTAGACACTTATTCCTTTGATTTTGGTTTTGGTTTTTGAATCTCAACCATCCTGTCCTGGATCCTTGTCACTCTGAACTCCCAATGTTCACTTCAGACATTTGTTAAACAGGTTCCATTTGTTTTAAGTGCCCCCAGATTCTCCTCTTTCCTCATTTACTCAATCTTTTGGGATCCCTCACTTGGACACCCTACCTGTCACCAGCAACTCCAGGAACTTAAGACCTTCATGCTCTGTCCTCAATCCACCTCTTCTCAAAATCTGTTGGCTGGAGAATGAATCTGATCAATTAGGTCCCAATAAACTATTACCTTCAATCTCTCAATCTTACCTATTGGCCCTAGAAAGAAGGCTGCCTACAAATATCTCAGGTCTCACCATACTTAGACAAAATATTCACTATATCCTACCATCCCCTCAGGCTATCCAATATTAATCCTCTCTTTCTCAGTCAAACGCTTAGAAAAAACCCACTTACATTTGTTTCTTCTACTTCCTCTCTTCTAATTCTAAACCTTCAACAATCTAACCTTGGACTCATCATTCAATTGAAATTGTTCTCTCTAAAGTTACCCATGTCCTCTCAATTGATGGCTCTGATGACTTTTTCTCAATTCTTATTCTTCTTGACCTCTCTACAGCCATTGACACCATTGACCTCCCTCCCATCCTGGATACTCTCTGCCCTTTGGGTTTTTGTGACACTGATATCTCTCCTGGATCTGCTCCTATTTGTCTGACTGCTTTTTCTCAGTCTCCTTTGACTGATCATAAACCCGATCACATCCCACAACTGTGGATATTCCCCAAGATTCTGTGCTGTCTTCTTTTCTCTATAGGCCTTCTGAATGACCTCATCAGCTCCCATGGATCTAATTAATATGTGTGCTGATGACACAGATCTATACATCCAGAGCCATCTTTCTCCTGAGCTTTAGTTCCACACTAATAGCTGCCTAGAGGACATTTCCAACTGGATGTACTATAGGCATCTCAACACAACATGTTCAAAGTAGAATTCATTCTTTTATCCCCAAAAGCCAGGCCTCTTCGAAACTTTCCTATTTCTGTCAAGGACACAACTATCCTTCCCATCTCCAAAGTTCACAACTTTGTCATCACGTTCAACTCCTCACTCTCACTCACTCTACAAATCTAATCAATTACCAAATCTCATCATTTCTGTCTCTCCAACATCTCTCACTTTCATCAACCTCTCTCTACTCAAATGGTTATGGCGGTGTGGAGAGGAGAGCCTGCCTTATCCCCAGGATTCTGGAATTGTGGCTGGTCATTGCATCAGAGTTCTTAAGTCTCTCAAAGCTGTTAATTCTTACAATTTTGCCAAAGGGATTTTCTTAAACCACAGGTTTGACCATGTCAATCTCCACTTAATAAACTTCAGTGAATCTCTTGTACCTCCAAGATCAAATAAAAAATGCCCTGTTTGACATTTAAATCTTTTCACATCCTGACTCCTATCTTTCCAACTTTATTAGGCATATGTCCCCTTTCATGAATAATACAGTCCAGCCAAAGTGGCCTTTCCAGTGATCCTCACACATGACACTCACCTCCCATCTGCATGCCTTTTACATGGGCTATCCCCAGTGACTGGAATTCACTCCCTCCTCATCTCTGCCTCTTAATATCTCTAGCTTCCTTCAAGACTTAGCTCAAATAAAATCTTCAACATGAAACATTTCCTGATCCCCCTTGCTGTTAGTGCCCACCCCACTCCCACCCAGCCCCCTCCATTGTCTTTGGTGAGAGAGAGAAACAGTAAGTATAAGGTGGGGAAGGCGCAGGCACAAGTGGTGAGAGAAATCTTACCAATGTCAATAGACATTTTCCCCTTCACCTGATCAAGTAAAGACCAGCCAATCAGTTTTGACATCCTTTCCTTCTTTAAAACTGCCAGAGAAACAAAACTTTCAAGTAGCAAAATAAGCTTCTTTCCTCAGCTCATTAAGTCAGGAAAGTTTGAGTTTAAATCCTGCCTCAGACACTTACTAGCTGTGTTACCCTGGGCAGGTCACTTAACTTCTTTCTAACTGAGTTTCCTCAATTTTAAAATGGGGATAGTAATAGAACCTATCTCCCAGGATTGTTGTGAGGATAGAAAGATACATTTGAATGGCATTTAGCACAGTGCCAGGCACATAGCAAGCACTTAGGAAATGCTTATTTTCTTTCTTCCTTCTCAAAAAGAGGCACCTGGCTTCTAGATAAGATGGAGTGTTAGGGTAGCAGGGATACTACTGAGTCACCTGGATTTAGGAATGATCCAACAAACATTTACTAAGTGCCTGCTCTGTGCCAGACACTGTGTTGTGTGGTAGGGATATAAAAAACAAAACCCAAACAGTCCCTGTCCTTGAGGAACTTACTTTCTAGTGAAAGGTTACAAGTTTACAGAAAAGAAAACATAGGATAAATAGACAAGCAATACACAATGATTTTACTTACAGATGAGTAAACACAAATATGCACTAAATAAGTATAATGCAGTTTCAAGGTGGGGAGAGCAGAGAGCTCAAGGAATTCATCAAACTGTGTGATTAGAATATTTCAACCACCTTCTTGTTAGATTTTTCATTTCCCATATTTTTACTTTTTATTTTTTTCAATTAACAAAAATCTAATTTTCCTCTTCCAGTTTCCTCTCTCATTGAAAAGAAGAAAAGAAAAAAAATAAAGAAAAACAAAATTCTTGAACAAATCTGCATAGTCAAGGAAACAAATTCCCCTATCTGCCATGCCTTTAAAAATCCATGTTTCATCTGCACCCTGAGTCCATCACCTCTTTCTCAGGGGGGGGGGGGGGGGGGGGGGAGGTGGAGTGGAGAGCCTGCCTTATCCCCAGGATTCTGGAATTGTGGCTGGTCATTGCATCAGAGTTCTTAAGTCTCTCAAAGCTGTTAATTCTTACAATTTTGCTAAAAGTGTCTGAGGCCAGATTTGAACTCAGGTCCTCCTGACTCCAGGGCCAGTGCTCTACTCACTGCGCCACCTAGCTGCCCCCTTCCCAGGTTTTTCTAAAACCATTCCCCTATCACTTCTTATGGCACAATAGTATTACATTATTCATAGGCCATTTCCCATTTGATTCAACTATTCCCCAATTGATAAGGAGCCCCTTAGTTTCCAGTTCTTTGCTACTGCATAAAAGAGCTGCTTTAAATATTTTTATAATATAGGTCCCTTTTCTCTTTTTTTGATCTCTTCAGGGTGTAGGCCTAGTAGCAGTATCACTCAATTATATTATTTTGGGGAAAATAAGCTTGTAATATTTATCCTTCATCTGAGGGGCAATTTGATGAGGTAGAGAGAACCCTGGGCCATGATTCAGGAGACCTGGGTTCTGCTTCCCAGATCTTCTACCAACTGCCTATGTAAACTTCAGCATGCAGTATATGTTATCTAGGCCTCCATTTTTTCATCTGCAAAAATGTTGATGGTGCCTCACATCCAGGAAACTATCAAAGATGACAAAAGATAAAAATGGTTAATGTTGGAGGAACTGCAGAAAGATAGGCACACAAATGCATTGCTGGTGGAACTGTAAATTATTACAATCAATTTGTAAAGTAATTTGGAATTATGATTTTTTCAAATGACTAAAATAGCTATACTCTTTAGCCTAAAGGTCGCACTGCTAAACATATAGTCCAAGAAAGACAAAATCAAAAAGAAAAGGCCCATATCCACCAATTAATTCACAGCAGCACTTTTTGTGTTAGCAATGAATTAGAAGGAAAAAGAAAACAAGTTGATGTCCATCATTTTGGAGTCACTCCACAAGTTGTGTAATACGAATGTAATGAAATATTACTGCACTAACAGAAATGATGGTTTTGATTAATATAGAGAAGACTTACATGAAATGACTATCAGTGAAGTAAGTAGAACCAGAAAAATTATGTACACAGTGACTACAGCCATGCGAGTGGAAAGAACAATGCTATCAGTGAAATGTGAATAGGGAATAATTTATAATGACCAAATAAGGCCCTGGGAAAATGCCCCTTTCTTTCTTCCATGTATACAGGTCTGGGACTCTGTGGAGGTGTGCTGATAAGCATTTAACAAGCAACTTCTCAGGAGGAAAATGCATCCATGACATATATTTAAGTTTAATTTTCATTTTTAACATTTGTTCTATCACTTTCTTAAGTTTAGACACTCAATAAAACAATAAATCAAATGATCCAAATAACTACAAAATGTATAACATATCTGGGGTTCAACTGGATTGAAGGGATTGCAGGAAGACAGGCACATTGATACGTTGTTGGTACAGCAAAGACTATAGATTCAATTACAAAGTGCTCCATGAAGAAAGAAAGAACAACCTAACTAGACAGAGGAATATTCAGTGCTCATGACTAGGCCATGCCAACATAATAAAAATGACTGTAATACTAAAATTTATTTACCGTTTTAATGCTATTCCAATCAAATAGCCAGGGGGACACTTTGTAGGGCTTAATAAAACAATAACAAAATTCATTTAGAACAACAAAAGATCTAAAATATCAAGGGAAATGATGAAAAGAAGTGAAGACAAAGGAAGAATAGTGCTTCCAGACCTCAAACTACATTATGAAACAGCATTCACCAAAATTATCTGGTGCTGTTTAAAGAACAGAAAGACAGATCAATGGAACAGGGAAGACAGGGGAGATTCAGAAAAAAATAGAACTCAATAACTCAGTATTTTGTAAAGTAGAAAACACAAGTTACCTAGAGAAAAACTTACTAACTAATAAAAACTGCTGGAAAAACTAGAAAGCATTTTGGCAGAAATTAGGCTTAGACCAACACTTTATGCTACATTCCATAATACAGAATCTATTTCTGTATTTTTAAATGGGTATATGCCCTTACAATGTAAAATATAGAAAATAACAACAAAAACTTATTTTTTAAAAAAATCCAATAAATCAAGTCCTGATTTATATTGTTTGTCAATTTCTGAGGTGTAAATACACTGAAAATTTAACAATTTGTTCTCACAAACTGGTTCAAATTGCCTTTGGAAAACCCCAACAGATGTCAAATAACGTCTATGCTGTCAGATTTGGTTGATGTGTTGGTTGGTTTTGCTAGACTGCTTTTTTCACTTTGAGAGAAGAAAAGATATACGGGAAATTGAAGGTGACTATGAGAACAAGTATTTTTAATAGGGTGTTTTAATAGGAAAAATGTGTGATGAGGTAGATAAGCCGGAAAGTCCTTTGTACGTTTAACATTCTGTTATGGAACTTGACGTTGGTCCTAATAGTGATCTGATGATAGAGTTTACCTCTTTTCTACTTGACCTTTTAAAAAACAGGAAATACAATAGAGTAGAAAGAGCTCTGGCTGCTCCCTCCAAGGACTTGGCTGAGAGCCTTACTCTGTCATTTTTTCCCTGTGGGGTCTTGGGCAAATCTTTCAATCAATCTGGGCTTCAGTTTCTTCTACTATAAAATGAAGGGGTCACACTAAATGATCTCTAAGGTCTCTTCCAGCTCTAAACTTAAAAATCCTTACCAAATGAAGAAATCAGGAAAGGCAGAGCCAAAGTTTACTTGTAATAAAGTCAAATGTATATTACTAGGCGAGAGTTGGAACCATATTTTTTTTGGCAAGTTCTCAACAAGTGGAACCCCTGGTGTCTACAAAATCCAAATTGTAATTGCAAAATATCTCCTATTATGGGGCTGGGATTGTTCCCAGATTCTAAAATGTGTAGTTTTAAATTCCCTCTTCTGCTAAGAAATTCAAAAAGGGAAAATTAATCTTCTCTTCCTAGAAGCACCTCAGCCAAAGCAGGGTTTTGTGCATAAATGACTACAGGTGGTGGTGTAACAATATCCCACCAGGTCCCTGTTGAGTTCCTTAGACCCCTCACCCAAAAGGATACTTTTCTTTTCCTTTCTAACTTAAGTCATAGCTCCACATGGATTTAGGCCAAAGCATCAGGGTCATAGAGTGAGGACAAAAAGAGGTGGTGCCAATCCTTTCTTCCATTAGTTGTGTAATTCAAGACTTTGAAAAAAATCATGAATTCATCTGTGGAGGTGGCCCTCCCTGGAGTCTGATCACACCATGCCCCATACACACAATATCCAAGTTAATGGGTTCAAGCACTGTCATGGCCTCAAAAGTTCATTCTCTGATGGCAATCCTTTTTATTTTCTTCTTCATGTAAGACCTTGAAAGCCAGGCCATTAGGGAGTCCTTTCCTTCTTTAAAATGGACAGAGGGACTTCCAGGAGCCAAGATGGCACAATACGGCAAGAATGTCTGAACTTTCCCAAATCCACCTCCAAATGACTATAAAATAATACCTCAAGATGAATTCTGGAGCAGCAGAAATGACAAGAAGATGGGGGTAAAACAATTTGCCAGCCCAAGACAACTTAGAAGGTTGGCAGGAAAGATCTGTCTCACTTGGGTAAAAGGGGAGTGCAGTCTAGTACAGGTGGTGTCCAGGCAAGCCAGCAACCTCCTCTCTCCCCATGCCCCCCCACCCCACATAGTCTCCTCCTCCACAGTAGTACTTGAGCTGCCAGGGCTTGAAGCTCATGGTGCAAGATTTTTCATTAAGGTTAAACTGTTTACATCACTATATGGGAAGATAATATTTCTAACTCTTAAGAACTGTATCACTATTAGAGCAGATGTAATATACATAAAGAGAGGGTGTGGGTATAAGTTGGCTTTTATGAGATGATATCCAAGAAATTTAAAAAAGTAAAGAGTGAGAATGAAGATTGCACTGGGAGAAGATGGAAGGGAGAAGTAGAATGGAGTAAGGCACAAAAGACCAATTACAGTGCAGGGAAAATAGGCGAGGGGGCATGTCTTGAATCTTATTCTAATCTGAATTGACTCAAAGAAGGAATAACATACACACTCAGTTAGATATAGAAATCTATCTTACCCTATAGGGAAATAGTAGGGGAAGGGGATAAGTAAAAGGTGGGGCTGGTAAAAGGGAGGGCAGATTAAGGGAGATAGTGGTCAGAAGCAAAATACTGGTGAGGAGGGAAAGGGTGAAAGGGAGAGAGAGAGAGAGAGAGAGAGAGAGAGAGATAGAGAGAGAGAGAAGGATAAACAGGGGGGAAATAGGATGGAGAGAGATACACAGTTCATAATCACAACTGTGATTATGAAGGGGAAAAAACTAACCCATAAAACAGAAATGGATAGCAGAATGGATTAAAAACAAGAATTCTATAATATGTTGTTTACAAGACACACACTTGAAGCAGAGGAACACACACAGAGTAAAGGTAAGCAGTTGAAGCAGAATCTATTATGCTTCAGGTGAAGTTTAAAAAAAAGCAGGGGTAGCAGTCATGAACTCAAAGCAAAATCAAAACTAGATCTAATTAAAAGAGACAAGGAAGGAAACTACATCTTACTGAAAGGTACCATAGACAATGAAGCAATATCAATACTATACATATATGCACCAGATGAAACAGTATCCAAACTCTTAAAGGAGAAGTTAAATGAGCTATAGGAGGAAACAGACAATAAAACTATACTAGAGGGGGACCTCAACTTTCCCCTCCCAGAACTAGATAAATCTAACAAAAAAAAAATACATAAGAAAGAACTTAAAGAGGTGAATAGAATTTTGGAAAAGTTAGGTATGATAGACCTCTGGAGAACAATGAATGGAGATAGAAAGGAATATACCTTTTTGTCAGTGGCACATGACACTTACATAAAAATTAATCATATATTAGGTCATAAAAACCTCACAATCAAATGTGAAAAGCAGAAATAGTAAATGCATATTTTTCAAACCACAATCCAATAAAAATTATATTCAATATAGGGCAGTGGAAAGATAGATTAAAATTAATTAGAAACTAAATAATCTAATACTAAAGAATGAGTGGTTCAAAGAGCAAATCACAGAAACAATCAATAATTTAATTGAAGGGAATGACAACAATGAGACAATATATCAAAATTTATGGGATGCCGCCAAAGCAATACTTAGGAATAAATTAATATTTCTAAACTCTCATACCAATAAAATAGAAAAAGAGCAGGTAGATGAATTGTGCATGCAACTAAAAAAATAGAGGAACAAATTAAAAATTCCAATTAAACACTAAATTGGAAATCCTGAAAATCAAAGGAAAGATTAATAAAATTGAAAGTAAGAAAAACATTGAAGTAATAAATAAAATGAGAAGCTGGTTTTGTTGGGGGAACAATAAAATAGATAAAATATTAGTTAATTTGGTATAAAAACAAAGAAAGAAGAAAATCAAATTACCAGTATCAAAAATGAAAAGAGTAAATTCATAACCAATGAAAAAAAATTAAAGTAATTATTTGGAGCTATTTTGCCCAATTATATGCCAATAAATCTGACAATCTAAGTGAAATGCATGCATATTTACAAAAACATAAGCTGCCTAGATTAACAGAAGAGGAAATAGAATATCTAAATAAGCCTGTTTAAGAAAAAAAAATTGAATAAGCCATAAATGATCTTCCTAAGAAAAAAGCATCAGGACCAGATGGATTTACAAATGAATTCTATCAACATTGAAAGATTAACTAATTTCAATATTAAATTAATTTGGAATAATAGGGAAAGGAGTCCTACCAAACTCCTTTTATGAAACAAATATGGTACTAATACCTAAACCAGGAAGAGCAAAAACATAGAAAGAAAATTATAGACCAATTTCACTAATGAATATTGATGCAACTATCTGAAATAAAATACTAGCTAGGAGACTGCAATATATCACAAAGATTATTCATCGTGACCAAGTGGGACTTGTACCAGGAATGCAGGGGTGGTTTAATATAAGGAAAACTATTAACATAATTGACCATATCAATAACAAAAATTATATTACTTAATCAATGCAGAAAAAGCTTGACAAAATATAACACTCATTCCTATTAAAAACACTTGAAAGCATAGGTATAAATGGATTTTTCCTTAAAAGCATAAGAAGCATCTACCTAAAACCATCAGGAAGCATTACTTGTAATGGAAATAAACTAGAAGCCTTCCCAGTGAAATCAGGAGTGAAACAAGGATGTCTATTATCATCAATACTATTCAATATTGTACTAGAAATGCTGGCAATAGCAATAAGAGAAGAAAAAGAAATTGAAGGAATCAGAATGGGCAATGAGGTAATAAAACTATCTCCTTTTGCAGAAGATATGATAGTATACTTGGAAAATCCTGGAGACTCAACTAAAAAGCTAGTTGAAGTAAATCCAAATAAATCATCAACATTTCTATATATACCAGCAAAGCTCTGCAAGAAGAGATAATAAGAGATTTTTATTTAAAATAATCATAGACAATATAAAATGCCCAGTAGTATACCTGCCAACACAAACCCAGGGACCGTATGAACCTAATTAATAAAACACATTTTAATACAAATAAAGTCAGATTTAAATAATTGGAAAAATATTGCTTGTTCATGGAGATGGGGGCAAGTTAATATAATAAAAATGACAATTCTACTTAAACTAATTTATGTAATCAGTGCTATCCTAATTAAATTACCAAAAATTTTATTGAGCTAGAAAAAATAATGACAAAATCCATTTGGAAGAACAAAAGGTCAAGAATATCAAAGGAACTAATGAGGGAAAATGTATTGGCAGGAGGTCTAGCAGTACCAGACTGTAAGCTGTATTCTAAGATAGTAATTGCTAAAACTTTCTGGGACTGGCTAAGAAATAGAATGGTGGATCAGTGGAATGGAACAGGTATACAATACACAGTAGTAAATAGTTATAGTAACTTTGTGCTTGATAAATGTAAAGATTTAAACTGTTGGAATAAGAATTTGGTTAAATAAATTGTTGGGAAAACTGGAAAGCAGTCTGGCAGAAATGAAGTATAGACCAATATCTTACACCATTTACTATGATAAGGTCAAAATGGATACATGACCTAGACATAAAGGGAGATAAAATAAGTAAATTAGAAGAACATGGAACATATTGTCTATCAGATTTATGGATAGGAAAAGAATTAATAAATAAACGAGAGATAGCATTGTAAGACATACAGTGGATCATTTTGATTACAATAAATTTGAAAGGTTTTGTACACATAAAACCAATGTACTCAAGATTAGAAGAAAAGCAGAAAATTGGGGGGAAGCTTTATAGACAGTTTCTTGGATAAGGGCCTCATATCTCAAATATATAGAGAACTTTGCCAAATTTATAAGACTATGAATCATTCTCTAACTGATGTATGGTCAAAGGATATGAACAGGCAGTTTTTAGAAGAAGTCAAAGCTATCTATAGCCAAATTTTTTAGTGATGTAAATCACTATTGATTAGAAAAATGTGAATTAAAATAACTCAGAGATATCATCCTATACCTACCAGATTGGCTAAAATGACTTTTGTTCAGTCATTTTTCAGCTGTATCTGATTATTTGTGACCTCATTTAGGATTTTTCTTGGCAAAGATGTTACAGTGGTTTGTCATTTCTGTCTCCATCTCATTTTATAGATGAGGAATTTAGGAAAGCAATGTCAAGCAATTTGCCCAGGGTCACATAGCTAGTAAGTGACTGGGGCCATATTTGCACTCATGAAGATGGGTCTTCATGATTTCAGGTCTGGCACTCTCTCCTCTTCACCACCTAACTAAAATGATAGAAGGCAAAAAAGACAAATGTTGGAAGGAACATAGAAAAATTGGGGTACTAATACACTGGTGGTAGAACTGTGAACTTATCCAACCATTTTGGAGAGCAGTCTGTAATTATGCCCAAGGAGTTATAAAATTGTGCATACCCTTTGACACAGCAATACCACTAGTAGGTCTGTTTCTACAAAGTGATCACGGAAAAAGGAAAAGAACCTATATGTTCTAAATTTAAAGCAGCTCTCTTTGTGGTGGCAAAGAACTGGAAATTGAGGGGATGCCCATCAACTGGGGAATGGCTGAACAAATTGTGGTATATGGTTGTGATGGAATACTACTGTGCTATAAGAAATAATGAGCTGACTGATTTAAAAAAAAAAACATGGAAAGACTTGCATGAAATAATGAAGAGAGAAAGTGAGCAGAAGCGAGAGAACATTGTATACAGTAACAGCAATATTGTTCGAACTCTGAGTGACCAAATTATTCTGAGTAATAGAAATATTCAAATCAGCTGCAAAGGACCTATGAAGGAAGAAGCCATCTACCTCCAGAGAAAAAACTCCTATATGGTTTTACATATAAGTCTGTGTCAAATGTTGGCCTCATCTAGTGTGGAGTTGGGGAGGATAGAGACTGCTTGGAAAGGAAAATGTAAAAAAAAAATTAAAACTTTGTAATACCTGCCTAACAGTGTTATCATAAACAAAGTGCTTTGCAAACCTTAAAGTACGACAGAAATAGGAGTTATCTTTGTTGTTATTTTTAAAAAACAGAATCACTCAACATGAAATGTCTAATCTCACCCTGTGGTGTTGAGGCTCTAAATTTAACACTAAACTAGGCTAGTTCTTGGCTGAAAGACATGCAGTGGTCATGAGGCAGTACTTGAAGCCTTCCCAACCTCATATAACCAGTACAATCAGATCTGACACTATTCGGGGAGCCCTCAGGAACTCAGTGTCACCACTGTGTCATTATAACATATTGGAAGAGTATTTCAGTAGATGATTATTATATTTACCAGTCTAGTCAGTTTGGAGTTAAATCACTCCGTGTGCATCCCTGATAGAGGGGTCACATCTCTCTACTGCAACTGGCATATTTTTCTTATTTACTGTCATCCAGGATTCTAAGGTAATGAAGGATATATTCTGATATTCCCACATTAATATCAAAATTTGGAACATTTCTCTCACTAATTAAACAATTAGCTCTGAGCCCCCACACTTGTTTATTAAATTTAATAAACTAAAGAAACCTTTTTTTCCTTCAGTGTTTGATTATATCACCATTTATCTCAAGTCCCTCAGTCTCTTGTTTAAATGAACATTAAGGTTCCTGGATATGTTATATTTTATGTAATATATAATATTTTAAATATGTATTGTTAACGTATATATTGATAAAAATATATGTTAACAATGTAATCAGTAAAAATCAGTAAAAACAAAGATTTATAATATATCAATTAATACATCAATTATTCATACCATATCAATTAGGGGAAAGATTACAGTCAATTTAACCCTAATCACAACTGCTGGCTTCTCAGTTTCAGAGACTGAGTCCCACCATTCAGCTTTCACAGACTATCAGACAAATTCTTTTAATAATAATTCTCTTTATAATGTTTCTTTACGAGACAAAAAGTTAAAACAGTTCTCCCATGAAAGAAGTTTCCTTCTTCCTCTTTCTTTCTATAGCTTCACCTAGTCTGCCTTCATCCACAAAAGGAAAATAATCTTTCCAAAACGATACTTAACCGTCTCTCAAGATTCCATCACTTCTTAAAGATACACTAACAATATCTATAATCTCTGATGGAAAGGCTACTGAAGCTGCTGTTACAAAAATAGCATTCATAACTGCTTACAAGTTCATTTACAAAGTTAATTCCTTTGTGAATCTTCTCTTCTCGAAACATAAAAAAAAACTTTATGCCAAAAAAAAGTCAGGGATTTGGCTAACAGATTTTTCTGGCTAAGGCAAGGTTGACCCAAAACCTCCTCTTTTTAGGAGAAAGGATGGGATTTTAAATTTTTTAATTTGAACTTTTAATTTTTTTTCCATTTTTATTATTAGCTTAATGATTAATAAACACAAACATTTAAAGATAAAAACACCAGGAAAGAGGATTGGATAAGAGATTGAATTTCTGTTACCTAGAGTTGTTGCTGTGTTTTTTTCTTTTTAGAAATGTGTATTACCTGTAATAAGGTAATAACAAAATTGATCACTTTGTGTTTCTTTATTCACACACTTCTAATCCTGGTAGAATAATGGATAAGGCAACAATTTACAATCACAAATGATACCTGTGAGAATTTGGCATGGGGATTGCCTAAAGAGCCTAAGCTAGGACTAACTAAAAGAAGGATCACAGATCTAGAGCTGGAAGTGATCTCTGAGGTCATCCAGGCCAGCCCCTCATCGTACACATGAGGAAACCAGTCAGTCCGTGAGCATTTATTTAGAGCCTACTATGCACCAGACACTGTCCTAAGCTCTGGATCCAGAGAAACCAATACCCAGAAAGGGGAATGGAATTGCCAAGGGCACATAGGTAGTGAGCAGCAGAAACAAGATTTGAACCCAGGCCTTCTCACTTAAGATCCGACATCCTTTCCATTGCACTATATTGGAGAGGGAGAGAGAGAGAGAGAGAGAGAGAGAGAGAGAGAGAGAGAGAGAGAGAGAGTGAGTCAGAAGTGAGATTCAAACCAGGTCCCTGGAATGCAGTCAGTGTTCTTTCTACTGGACCCCTCTGGCCCTCATGGGCTATCACCAAGCAGAGGCTAGTGACTGCCTGGGGAGAGCATTCTAGAAGTTCTGGTATGCGTTATACTGGTTAGACTTTGATCGAAGTTTCTTCTAGCCCAGAGGTTTTCTGTCTCACTGTCTCTCCTGTCTCTGTCTGTTTCTCTATCTCTCTGCCTACAGTCTCTGCCTCTCTGTGCCTGTCTCTCTGTCTGTGTCTGCCTCTCTCTCTCTCTCTCAGTCTCTCTCTCTGTCTCTCTCTTTCAGTCTCTCTCTCTTTCTCTCTCTGTCTCTCTTTCAGTCTCTCTCTCTGTCTTTCTCTCTCTCTCTTTCAGTCTCTCTCTCTCTCTCTCTGTCTCTCTCTCTCTGTCTCTCTTTCTCTCTCTTTCAGTCTCTCTCTCTCTCTCTCAGTCTTTCTCTCTCTCTCTTTCAGTCTTTCTCTCTCTCTCTCTCTCTCTCTCTCTCTCTCTCTCTCTCTCTCTCTCTCTCTCTCTCTCTGTCTCTCTCTCTCTGTCTCTCTCTCCCCCCACCCTTTTTCAGTGCTGAAGTCACATTATAACCACCTGATGCTCCACAGTTCTCGAGGCAGTTCGTATCACTGATAACTCCATAGTGATCTGATTCTTTTTAAAAGAGATGGCTTCCACCCTTTCATATTTTTGTTCAGCAGATGTAGTTGCTTGGCCTCCCCCTAGTGGTTTATCTATACACTTCTGCAGAAGTTGGTATCCCTGGGATCTCTACAGGGTTCTTCTCTCTGATCAATCCAATAGGAAATCAAGGCCTTCTAAGAACGCCTTAGAACCGGAATTGGGGGAAGCTGAAAGAGACCTTAGGGACAGTGTGGTCCGAGTCCCTCAGTTTAAAATTGAGGAGACTGAGGCCCAGAGAGGGAGGGTGATGTGGTGATAGGAAGACTGTTCTTCTTGTCGGAAGACATGAGTCCTCCTGCCCCCTCCCCAAGCAGTCTGGTTTCTTTCCTTAATAAGCAGAGTGGACACTACAGAATCTTTGTTTGATGACCAAACAATTTGGAGGGCCTTAGGGAGAATTGATTGGAACACTGGTTCTCCTCACAGAGGCTGCAGATGTGGGTGTGAAAGGGGCACAGCCCCCAAAGTGCAAGCTACTTTTTTGACCCCCTAATATGAATAATTTTCTTGTGTTTTGTTTCTTGCACCTAAAAGTTTGGTGCGGAAGAAGGGAAGGAAGGAAGGGAGGGAGGGAGGAAGGAAGGAAGGGAAGAAGAGAGGAAGGAAGGAAGGAAGCAAGGAAGGAAGGAAGGAAGGAAGGAAGGGAGGGAGGGAGGGAAGAAGGGAAGGAGGGAAGAAAGGAGGGTGGGAAGGAGGAGGGAAAGAAGGAAGGAAGGAAGGAAGGGAGGGAGGGAGGGAAGGAAGGGAGGAAGGAAAGAAAGGAGGAAAGAAGGAAGGAACGAACGAGCGAACAAAAGGAGGGAGGGAGGGAAGGAGGGAAAGTAGTCATCATCATCATCGTCATTATCACTCATATTTACATAGAGCAGCAAAGTTCTTCCCGCTCACCCCTTTTGAGACTCACAACAACCTGTGGTAGGGGCCATCATTATCCCCTTTTTACACACAAGGAAACAGGCTCAGGAAGATTAAGTGGCTTGCTGAGGGTCACAGAGCCAGTAAGTGCCAAGGCAGGATTTGCACCTAGGTTTTCCTGATCCCAGGCCTGGCAAGGAAAGGAGAAGGGGCTGGGGTGGGGAGAAAGAATTTCGTGGATTGCCCATTTCAGTGGGTTTGGTGAAATTGAGGTTTCGCTGCATCGTGATTGAATAGCACGTTTTCAGTTGTTACAGCCACAGATCTGATGTCCTCATTCTGCAAATGGCCCTGGAGTTCCAAAGCGTTTTTCTCCCCAGCTTTGGAGATTTTGTACATTGGCCTAAAAGCTTTCTTGCTTCCAATTTAGACAGTATAAATATGATGTTGGACTTCTTTGGGCTTAACGGTTTCACTGTGCAGATGTTTCTTGAAAGCCTTTTCAATTCAAATAGGGTTTTAAAAAAAATAAAATTTATATTAGTCTGGCTGCTGGCCAGAAAAAATAGCATTTGGTTTTGCATAGAACGGCCGGATTGTTCCCCTGCTCCCGCAGCCCCCACCTCTAGGTGACTGGGAGAGTTAGAGATGCCATAGTGACACCTTGTGGTCAGCCACCAGAGACACAAGAAGTAGATTGTGGCAATACCAAGAAGGGGATGGGGGGGATGTGGCGGGGATGAGTCAGGGGACCACAAATATTTCTAGATTTGCTTTGTTTTGCTTTTTATTTACTAGTTGGAAATAACTCGAGGTTTCCAGGTTGTTTTTGCTTTAGGGGAGAAAATTAAACTCTGACCCATGGGATGATAAACAAGCTGTTTTCTGGGAAGAAAGCAGAGGACGTGACTCGGTTGGTTGGTTTGTTTGTTTGTTTGTTTGACCACTACGGAAAACATCCTTGTTACACAACTTGGAACAGTAAATCCCTCAACTCTTGGAGAAATGTGGAAACCTCATGTCTAGAGGGGATGTTTAAAGGATTGGTCATCTTCAACTCCTCTAGGCATCCCGCTAGGACCAAATAGTTCAGAAAACAATGGGGAACTTTGACTTTTTCTTCCAAGCTCTCAAGTAGAAAGGAGCTAAATCCCATAATCCTGTTCTTCTTAACCTCCTCCCTCAACCACCCAAATATGGGGACAATCTTTTATATTCATGGTTTCAAAAATTAATGTTCTTTGTACTTATACGTGCACCAGTGCTCAGCAGAGCCATTACTAGGGTGTAGCAACTAGAACTTTGTCCTACTGAAACAAAATGTAGTCGTGCTTCCTCCCAGGCAGTCCTGATGTCTGCTAGTTCTCCCCTGCCTCCCCATCATCATTCTTGCATCACCCAGGGTCAAGGCTTACTTACCCAATTGTGCCTCCACCAACCCTCTCTCCAGCCCACCCTCTACTGTCTTCTGGATCTCAGCTTTCTCTTGCAGATTAGGAGGGTCGGAGGGATGGACCATTCATCCCTGAGCACGTGACTCTTAAGTGGCTTGCTGAAAAACCCACCTGCTCAGCAATAAAGGTGCTACCAGCATAGCATAGTCTAAAGGTGGGATCCTGAAGCCTTCTCATGCTCCCAGTGAGTTCTTCCCTGGCAGTGTCCTGATCACTTCTCTGGTGGTGGACTCCCTAAGACCAGATTCTTGATGTCTCCCTGATGTCTCCTTCTCCCACCTCCCACTTTAATTTTCTTTTTCTTTTTTCTAATTAAAGGGGCCATCCCTTGACTCACTTCTTAAAGAGGTCTATTCACTGAATAGGCATTACTTTACTCAAAGTGAGAACCTGAAAAGGCCTTCACCTGGAAGGGCCAGGGTCTCCCATTGCATCTTGGACCATCTCCAGTCATCCTGGTGAATACCAGGCCACTGGACCCAGATGGCTCTGGAGGAGAAAGTGAGGCAGGTGATCTTGCACAGCCTTCCCTCGCTCAAATCAAAGTCAACTGCAAGTCATATCATCATTTCCCTGATGCCACGGTCCTCTTTGAAAATGAAGCATGAACACAACAACAACCCTCCTTACTCGAGAAATCAGAATTCCTAGCTGCACCTCTGTCTTTCTTTCAAAACATCAGTTTAAAAGCTTTGGCCCCAAGAAGAGACGTCAGACTTAGAATCAATGTAGGTGCAGGAGTCTATGCCCTTTTCCAGAATGAAGCTCTACAGACAGCTGACAAAGTGCTAGACCTGGATTCAGGAAGACCTGAGTTCTAATCTGGCCTCAGATACTTTTTAACCTTGAGAAGTCACTAAGCCTGTTTACTTCAGTTTTCTCATCTGTAAAATGGGGATGATAATGGTACCTTTCTGTGTTAGGGATAAGGTAAATGTTTATAATTAGATATTAGAGAATATTTGCATAATTATACAGATAATGTTTACATAATTATGTGTTTATAAAATGCTTTTCAAATCTTAAATCATTGTATAAATATAACAACATCTATCCTGGTCCCCCACTGATGGACTGGAAGGCGGAGAGATTTGAGGCAGGGAGACTAACCAGCAAACTATTGCATGAGGTGATGTGGTCCTCTACCAGGATGGTGGTGGTTACTGACAGGCAGTGAATGTGTGTGGGTGAGATGGGAGAGGATGGAATGTGAGAGACAGACAATTAACAAGACTCAGAAATTGATTGGACGTGGCGGTAAAAGAGAGTTCACAGGTTGAGGATGACAGCTAGGGCGGCTGACAGAGAAGGGTGGTACCCTCAACAGTAATAGGGAAGTTAAGAAGAAGGGACACCTTGGGGAAGAAAGATGATGGGTTCACTTTTGGACAGGTTGAGTTTGAGATGCCCACTGGATAATTGGAGAAGCAAGAAGAAGGTTAGGGCTGGACAAAAAGGTCTGAGAATCGTCTGCCCAGAGATGATCATTGAATCCATGGGAGCTGACAACGTCACCAAACAAAACCCTCTAGGGTGAGGAGAAGGTGCTGTCCTGCATTAATGGAGTTTCCTTAGCTGAGGGTTCCCTTTAGCAATAAAATCATAGGGCAAGTCCTCACCCCCAGATTACATATAGTTGTTAATGGCCAAGTTGTCTCTCCTGATAGAATGTAAGCTCCTTGAGGTCAACAATCTTTTGTTGTTTTTGTAACCCCTCCCTGGCCCCCCCACCCAGCCTCTGGCACATGGTGGTAATTGAAGAACTGCTTGTGATTGACTCATGGATGAGGATGACTGATGGGAGTGAAAGGCAGATGTGGGTAAAAAGCCAGATTTTACTCCAGGAAGCCCCACCTTCAGCATCTGCGTCTGACACGTATTGGCTGTGTGACCCTGGGTAAGTCATATACCCTCTCAGTGTCCCTAAGGAGCTCTGGAAGATGATAAGCAGCAGAACATTCATGATCTGCATTGTCAGGGGTAGTTATCTCCCTGGGAGTTCCCTATCCCAATGAAATCACATCTTTAATAATAACCACGGACGTTTCCATAGCACTTCAGTGTTTGCAAAGATCTTTATAGGCGTGAGCTCAGGTGATCAGGGATCTGTGTCCTGCCTGGCTGAGAGTGGGAAAGGAAGAAGTGTTGTCTTCATCTTTCATTACGATTTCTCAAATCACTATGAAATCCTAATAGGAAACAAAACCAAACCCACAAAATAACAAGGAGATGAGAAGCCAAGCTGAAATTTTGCCTTGAGATGACATCAGGGCATTGTCATTCCAACTGGAGGCAAGGTCTTGGGAGAATGTCCAATGTTTTAATCTGTCCAGATATTCAAAGCCACACTGTTACAACACAGCCTTCTGGGAATAATTCAGCTTATTAAACTCCTATGTGCAGGCACTGTGGATATCAGACCAAAAAAAAATATATGGCAAATACGAAGAGTTCCAGCCTTCAGGGAGTTTGCATTCCACTGAACAAGTACTTTACCTCATGACCAAGCATGATCCTGAAGAAGAGGAAAAAATGAACGGCTTTTTTTGCCAAGGTGGAAAATTATGGGTGTGGAACATTGTATGGGTGTGCACATAAACATATAGATATATAGTACTTGCTTAAGATGTTATTTTGTTTTGCAGACCAGCTTGTTTTTTCCTTTTCCTGTTTTCTTCTTTTCATAAAGGATGGCTTTCTTGGTGGGGGAAAGAGAGGGCTACATCGGGAAATTAAAGCAATGTAAAAGCAGAAGGTAGAAACTTTTTTAAAAAGGAAAAAAAAATAAATATTGGATTTGGAGTCCACAGATTTGGGCTGGCTCTTTCACTGTGTGAATTTAGGTGAGTCACTTAACCTCTCTCAGCCTTCGCTTCTTCATTTGTGAAATGAATTAGACACTTCCTTCCTCAAACTACCTTTTACTTACTTTAATTCATCATGTATATTCTTTGTTATTGCTGCTGTTTTTCAGTCATGTCCCACTCTCTGCAACTCCATTTGAGGTTTTCTTGTCAAAGATACAGGAATAGTTTTCTATTTCTGTCTCCAGCTCATTTAACAGATGAGGAAACTGAGGCAAACAGGGTTAAGTAACTTGCCCAGGGTCCCACACCTGTTAAGTGTCTGAAGCTGGATTTGAACTCATGAAGAGGAGTCTTCCTAACTCTGGGCTCTAGGCACTATGGTGCCCCCTAGCCACCCTATATTCTTTTTTCAAACATATTATTTCTCCCCTTCCAAATAGAACATAAGCTCCTTGAGGGTAGGGACCAAGTTTATCTTTCCAATCACCCCACTGCCCAGCACAGTGCCTGGTGCACAGTTAACACTTTAAATGCTCATTGGATGATGTCTAGGATCCCTTTCAGCCCTAAATCTACGATCTCGTGATCTTCCAAATGAGACTGAACAAGATGATATCCCAGGTGCTTTCCAGTTCTACCCCCTAGGATGCTATAAATTAGTAGAGGGCAGAGTAGAGCAAGTCACTAAACTTACATTTGCCCCAATTTCCTCATCTGTAAAATGCAGATCATAATGACACCTATCACACAGGGTTGTTAGGAAGATCCACTGAGATAATAATTACAAAACACTTAGCACAGTGCCAGGGTATGTAGTAAATGCTACATAAATGTTGGTTATTGTTATTGAGTCTTTATGTCAATAAGACATTGAAAGCAAAGTTGACCCTATGAGTCAAACCCACTTTTAGGTTGCTACATCTTTGGCCAGTGTCGAAATGACCTCAACTTAAAAAGAGACTGAATTGGAAGAAAGAGAAGTCAAAGTAACAGTGGGGAATGGAGCAAAAGCAGTGTTCAAAATCCTGCCCAGCTCCCTCCCTCCCCGCCCCGACCTCGGCCCTCATTACTCTCAATGCAGACTCAGTACACTTCTCTAATACCATTTGTATCTGCTTTTGGCTTGCTTGGTGCAGGCTGATAGCCAATTCTTGGAACTCCATCACAGCATGTTCCCCATGAAGGGACAGACCCTGTAAATGGGAGACTTTGGATCATGTGGTCCTTATGCAATACGACTATGAAATGTCAGGGACTTCAGTCACACTGCAATGGACACTGTGCTGTTACCCTCTGGGCCGTCCCCAAATATCACACTGAAGTCTCTCCCCAAAGGTTCGGGCTGTTCCTTGGCTTATATCAGAGACAGGTTGTTGGTTTTCTCTTGGCTAAAGGAGTTCTCTGTGTCCTCTGAGATAACAGGGAATGTGATGCCAGGAAGAACCATTTTATTTACAAAGATAAGGCCCAAATTTCCCTGACTTCAGGTTAAAAGGGAGGGTATCTGTGGACTGGCATTTTAAAGATATTCGCTGAAAATAAATGGGTCATGAAGCACAGGAGAAATGAGTTCTGCTGATGTTTACAGCGCCTGATAAGATGCTTTGCCTGCTCTCCAAGTGCGCACATTCCCTGATCTTGTGAAAATCTTTAGTTCAATATAGAAATAGATCTGTGCTTGGGCGATGATGACGGATCATTGATGCGGCTCAGAGGAATGAGCGCTGACCTCCAGTTTAGCAAAATCCAAGGTTCAAATCTCGCTTCAGATACTCACAAGCTTTCTGACCAGGGGCAAATCCCTTCACCTCTCTCTCAGCATGAATTTCCACATCTTTTAAGTGAGAGAGAAAAATACCTGCAGTCCCGAACTAGGCTGTTGAGCATCACACGAGCAAATGAGACGTCATAGCTGTGACCAGCAGGTGTCGCTGTGGAGCAAAGTTGACTGGATACCCATTTTTACTCTCACCTTCAGACAGGAAAAAGGGGAGGAGCTGATTCTTGGCTCCTCCCACTAGGGAGCCCCTCAGGTGTGAGCTTCCTTTTGGTCCCTGACTCAACTTAGCCTCTTCTGTGATGTGGGATGCCTGAGTAAAACCAATTTACCGTTAGTATACCTATCTTTTTTTCACTTTATTTTTCTTGATTTTTTTTCTCAATATGGTTAATATGGAAATATGTTTTGCATGACTCCACATGTATAATTGACATCATATTGTTTGCCTTCTCAATGTTACGGTAAGGGAGAAACAAGGAAAAGAGAGAATTTGGGATCAAATTTTTTAAAATATTAAAAAATGAAGTCTTAAAAAAGCTATCATTAATAAGCTTATTAGAGATGATGGTATGTATGCTAATATAACTTACAGTCATCATTACATGCGATGAAACTTGGTTGTGGCTGTTATTCAGTCCTTTTTTGGGTTTGTTTTCAGTAATGTCCAACTTTTTGTGACCCCATTTGGGGTTTTCTTGACAAAGATACTGGAGGCATTTGCCATTTCCTTCTCCAACTCATTTGACAGGTGAGGAAACTGAGGCAAATGGGGTTAAGTGACTTGCCCAGAGTCACACAGCTTGTAAGTGTCTGAAGCTGGATTTGAACTCAGGAAGATGAGTCTTCCTTCCAGCTCTCTATGCACTGTGCCACCTAGCTGCCAACTAAACTTTACTGATTATTCAAGAATACAAACATCAAACCCTCTAGGAACAAACTACCAACTGATTTCTAAAGGTAGCAATACGTGGGCCTTCTACTGGTGTTTATGACATAATTTCCTTCATGCCCAAGTGGAGGTCTTGTGTCTCCCCTCCAAGGTGGCATTCTGGCAAGTCTCTGCCTTTTAGCACAGAATGCTTATATTTCTAAGTATATCAAACAAAAGAATCTATTCTAGTCAAGACCAAAGGGTAGGCTGATGGTTCGGGGGCCTCAGGTGGGTTTTTATGATTCTGGATAAGGATGTTTACAAGTTACATGAAAGGAAACGATCATCCAATCAAAACTTCAGTTTCCTAATGTCACTGGCAAATTATCAGTTACTTACCAAATTTATGGGGACACGTCATTAGTACTCATTTATCACATGTGAGGAATTGTTGTTCGTCCTTCATTGTCAAAGAGGACCATTAAGAACACGGAGTGATGTCTTGACTTGTGTGTGAACCTGATTTAAGTGAGGCAGAGTTGCACAAAGTTGAGAGCCTCACTCTCTCTTCCACAGTCATCCAAGTCCAGAGGAATAATTCCCCAAACCATGCCATCCAAGGATTTATTTTGTTACAGAAAAATGACTTGCATAGCAACTACTTACTCACAAAATGGAGACTTAAAACAAGGAAGTTTCTCATCCAAGTTAACAACACCTTCCTATTGGAGACTGAAATTTTGCCCCAATTCTCAGTCCAGTTCAGATAATTCCAAAACTCTCAGTTCCAAAACCCTCAGGCTCAAAACCAACCAAAGACAAGTCTCTTTCAGGGAAGGAAGGGAATACCTTCTCTCTGGTACTACACACCCCAGATTTCCTTGTGAGGGTTCGGCAGACCCTTTACCAATGACATGGGGTTGCCCAAGACCCATCCAAATACTCAGTTACAAATCTGAAGTGCTTTGTAAACCTTTAAGCACTGTTGAGCATTAAAATACAGGAACAGTTTTTTAAACCTCTGTTATGTAAAGATCAATTTTTATTACTACCCAGGAAACTGGACTTGTAGAATAATTTCTAAATTCATAAATACTCCACTTTATGAAGAACCTCAAGGAGCATTTCATGGATCATCTTGCAGATAAGGAAGATGAGGACCACAGAAATGAGCTGGCTTTTCCCAGGTTACACAGAGACTCAGGAGTGGACCCGGTATTAACTTCTAGATTTCCTGAGCCTTTTCAATGCTCTCTCCACTCTGCTACAGATGCCTCTCTTCTCACCAAGCCAAGACTTGAAGATGGCCCCTGATGGTGAAACATCTGGATAAGCACATTCTACAGGAATGTCACCTGCCCCCGATTTGCAAATGGATATGAGATCATATGGGCATAGTGTAAGGACATGTTTCAAAATAGCCGTCTCCCTGCCCAACAAGGTTCCAAGGAGGGACTACATAAAATCCCTCTCCTAGTTTGGGCTAGCAACTGCTAAGCAACTTCATCACTGAAGCAAGTTTCTAGAGCACTGAGAGGGTTAGTGACTTACCCAAGGTCACACAGCCAGCATATGTCGAGGGTAGGACTTGAACCCAGATTTTACTGACTCCAAGGTTGGCTCTTTATCTCCTATTCAATGCTGCCTTTCTCATATCATACTCTCCCTTATATTATAATTCTCTTTGTTTGTGACCCACCCTCACCCCCCTTCCTTCTAACGGAGTATACATGTATATAAAGGTACATATCATTCTTTTTATCTTTGTATCATGGTCCATCAGTGGCTCTCAGTAAATTACTGTTGTGGCCTCCTCTAAAGACCTCTTCTGATCCCTTAACCCAAGAGGTGGAAGTGACCCTGGACTCTTAAATTCTACCAGCTCCTAGAAAGGTCTTGAGTCCAGACCCAGACATTAACTTGACTGCACGTCCATCATACGTAGGTGGTGTCTTTCTAAGTGCGGGAAGGCTCATCGCTGGGCTGGATGCAGAGGGTTGAATTTTTTGGCCACTCATCATAAGGGACTTGGAGAGACCACCCACACCATGAAAATAATGAATTCTTCAATGATTGAGGTATTGGTTATTTTCTCCCCAAGAAGACTGAAATCTCTTCAAAGTAAGGGCCAGATCAGACTCTTGTAGCCCTCGCGGGACCTAGCACAACTTTAAGCCCATAGCAAATCTTCAGTACGTACCCGTTGAATTGAACTCAATGTCTCAGATGACTCCAGATTACTCACATTTGGCACCGGAGGAGACACAAATGTGCATCAGATTAATATTCATGTTCTCAGAACACCTTCCATTCAAGGATGCATGTTCCCAACAAAAGATAGCTGTCTGAACGGAAGGTAGGTAATGAAAACATCAAACCAAACAACAACATGGATTAAGCTCTTTTTTTTCTGTGCAAAGTCTGTAGCAGATTCTGTGAGGAGACACTGATGATGTGATGGCAAAGGCTGATTCCTGATCTTGAGGAGCTATGACGGACTCGGTGCCATGGCTAAGTTAGAGAGAAGTAGTGACCCTTGCTCTGGAAGGATCTCTTCTCATTAGATCAAAGGAAATTTGATTCATCTTTAACAACAATGACCAAAAAAAAAAAGGTAAAAAATAACCCTTTCAGGCTGGTTGGCTTGTGCACCATTTCATTCTTCTTTCTTTTTTGCTTATCAAGCAAGATTGAGCAATTATCCAAAAAGCACTACTATGTGTCAAGCAATTGAGGGGGAATGGAGGTGATGTAAAAAGGAAAATACCAATAGTTTGTATTTTTTACAAATCATTTAATGAACAAGAATTAATGATGTACCTACTATGTGCAAGGCACTGTGCCAGGCACTGAGTCCTGTGACCCAAGGAACTTATATTCTTGTAAATGAATGAATGATAGGTAGATAGATAGAAAGAGAGAGAGAGAGAGAGGGAGAGAGAAAGAAAGAGAGATGGATGGATAGATAGATCGATAGATAGACAGATAGACAGACAGGCAGACAGACATATAGATAGATCTAAAATATGAATACAGAGTAAATACAAAATTTTAAAACTCCTTTTTCTTTGAGGATACCAGTTATTACACCACATCTCAAATTGGCAATTGACATGATATCAGCTCACGTATCTGAGTCCAGGGTGGGTCTATGGGCAGAAAAGTGGATATATAAGCAACCTTGGAGACAGGAAGGCTTTCTCTGAAACATAGAGGCTGTGTGGCCCTGGTCTGGTCACTTAAACTCTGGGTACTGCAGGAAGCTAAGACAATATGTTATCTTCAGCATAGTGGCAGAACTCTGTCCTGTTAGAGAAATCATAAATCTGAACCAAAGTACAATAACAGAGCACATCTTTCACCTGTATCTCTCCCATTTTGTAAGGGTGCTCTCTCCTGACGGGCAGCTAGTCTTGAATCCGAGGACATTTCTTGAAGCGTGAGGATCAGTTATCATCATCGTCATCATCAACATCACAAAATTTAGAGCTGGGAAGAACTTGGAGAATAGACGTCCAGGGTTTAGAGCCAGTAAGGACCTTAGAGACACTGCTTAGACCAATATTTTTTTAGAGATTTGGAAAGAGGCCTCAAAACTCAGTTCAGACAATCTACCCTTTGCACAGGACTGTTGGGAGGCACTTAGTAGGTGCTTAATGAATATTTGTCAGTTGATGAGATAACGTGTGGAAGCGCCTTGTAAATCATACACCACCTCTTCATCTCTCCCCACCCCCAATATCCTAGGCACTTTCAGGGGTGTCCTGGAGACAACTCTTACCAAAGCCAATTCTTACATGTTAAATATGAGCATTTATTTACACCCGAAAAAGCAAAAATGCCACAAATTGGAGCTTGATTTATTGCTTTGTTGATTTTCTATACTTTAAAAAGTGATGGAGAAAAATGTTAAGGATGCAAATTACACTTAAATGTGTGTCACAAGGGCATTTTCTCCCAAGAGGTGGTTGTTAAACATTTATTAGCACTCTCCTGACTTATGTTCTATTTTGTGTTATAGTTAAACACAGTCTGTACATTCATTTGAATCCCTCCCGTGATCTTTGTCCTGTGGTCATCGAAGCTTCCTGGGTCTCAGTTAAAGGGGGGAGTTGGACTAGGTCAGGGGTCTCTTCCAGGTCTAGATTCTAGAACTAAGGGCTCATCTCTCCTTTCTCCCTTCTCAGACATCCCGATATTATGAACTCCTTAATTATAAACTGGTTAGTGCCCACGTCTCCTACTCCTGTCTTCCTTTCCTTTTCCTTTCTGTCATTCCAGGATTGTTTTCCTGGAATAAAATTAGAAAAAAAAAAATCTCCTTTAACAGAAAAAGAAACTGAGGCTTAAAGAAAGTGATTTCCTTCTAGTCTCCTGGAGCAAATCTGGTATCATTTCTTCAACACCATGCTGCCTCATTAACAATCCATTCTGAAGAGCTACCCAACTTATCATATCCTATTATAAGCTGTGCATATTCACACAAGATGTATATAATTCACACAAGACGTATATAATAAATGAATTTCATTTGATTTCACATGGCAGCTTGATACAATGGAATCTCTGTAAGATCTGAAGCCAGGCGACCTAGTTTGAAATTTTGGCTCTTTCTATCACTACCAATGTGACCCCGGACAAGTCATTGGTCATCTTCTCTGGGCCTGAGAAGCTTGTACTAGACGGCCTGAGATTCTGGGTTCCCAGCCATAGATCTATGATCCGACAATGAGGGGTGAGGGGTAGAAACTGAGCAAGGAAACAATCCCAAGGTCTAGCTTCAGCCTACCTCCAAATGTGGGCGGTGCCTCTAAGTGGGCTGAGAATTCCCAGTGACCAATCGGATCCACATTCATGGTGAACGACAAAGGGGGTGCAATCTCTAATGCCTACGACTTAAACCCTGCATTAATCACTTGGGGGCCAATAGAAGAATGCCCTATTTCTACTGATCCCAAGGTAAAGGTAGCTAGATAATTAAGTTTCTTTAAACAACATTCAGCTTTGCTGACATTTCATTTTCAAAAAGCAGCTGTTGGCCAAATATAGTTATTGTTTATCCACTCCCTGGAAAGCTGTTTTTAAAAGCCCTTCTTCTGGTAAAAAATGTTGCATCACATAATTGGAGATAACAGGAAAAGTAGGAGTTGTTATTTGTATTTAAATAAACATCTGCTAGGAAAGTCCAATTTTTTCCTCTGCTTCTGAGTAAGCCTTTCAGTTTTTGCCATCAGGCACATTGAATTATTGGTGTGTTTATTCTGTGCTTTTCTACTGTGCTATAAAATATTCCAAAACGTTGCCACGACACGAGAGAGCTTTCTCTTGAAGAAAGAATAAAAGGTGAGTTTGGCCTTCCTCCTTTTTTCCACTCACTACACATGTATTTGACATTTCTATGCCATAGACATTATGAATATGTGATGTCAGCTGTAATCGTATGCTCTTTATTATACAGTAGCATACTTTTAATTAAATTGCAGTCGGGTAGAGTGTTTCAGAATACAGCCGCCTAAAAATATCTGAGGCATCTGAGGAAAACCACAAGGTTATCATTTAAAAGGAGGGGAGCTGCGAAACGCTCTCCATCTTTCAGCTAACATTCCAAATGCAAGAATTCGTAAAACTCAACGGATTTTTTGGTTGTTCCATTTTAACATTTAGAGCTTCTAATAACACAAGGAAGACACCATCCAAGGGGAGTGTGAATAAGGGCCCCTCTGCAGAGATTGAAATGAGTACTCCCTGATTAATTTATCTTGCCCATTTTGGTTCCTTCATGTGGTGGTAAATGACTCCAAGTAAGTGATTATGTGGTAACCCAAGTGTCTGTAGGAGAGAGAGGAAAAGGAAACCCATACACAAGACACGGATGCCAAAAAAGATGCATTAAAGGAACATTCTTCAAAGCCAACTGGAGATGAGAGTTGGGTGCTAAAGGCTTTGAAATCTGCAGCCAGATTGGGGTGGTTATATGGGCAGTTCCCTACACTGGGGTGATATGACAGCTCCACCAATGGATTCCCAGACTTTCCATTTTTATACATGACAAAGTTCCATCTCTCATGGGTAGCAGAGATATACTCTTCTTTCCAGAGCTTCCAGAGTGCTGAGTGGGGAATTAGGTATTCTTTCTCACTTTTGTTTTCAGATATGCACCTGGGGATCTTTAAGTTCAGTTACTGGTTGGAAGAACAAAAACCATAGATTGTAATATTTCTTCATTACCCAAGTTTCACTGAGGAGTGATATAGAGGGTCTGATCTATAATGACAAGTGTTATGGGGCCATTATGGGGGGAACTGGGAGGTGTCAGGGGTGGTGGTCTCTGGAGATTTAGTTCAGAGTGCATAGTTCCAGTTGGGGAGGAGGAGGGAACACAAGAATTAAGTGAGATTTATAATATCCACATAGTTACAGAGTGGAAGATTAACTGTTTAATTGACCGTGAGGCCAGTCACAAGGTGTCTGTATTAACTGGAAAAAGATCCTCAAACTTGCCTTTCAGGGAAAGGCAGGAGACCAAAGGAAGAATCAAGAATAATTGAAATGCAAACTCAAAAAGAGGCAAGCTGGTTTTGATTGTTTGTTTCACCCCCAAACCATCCAATTACTGTGTTCAGTCAGTGTTTCCGAGCTGCCAATCAGAATCAGACCAAAAGGCAGAAGTCAACAGTGGCTTGCTGTAACTGAACTTTGAAGCATAGGCTTGGCATGTCCACAGGTGTCTTGGTGTGTGCAAAACTATGGGGATCTGTAATCAAAGCACCTGGCTTCAGATCCTAACTCTGCATTTGCCCCCTCGGCTATCCTGGCGAAGCTCTGGACCTCCCATCTGTAAAATGAGGGGGTTCAACTAAATACCCTTGAAGAATTCTGGCTCTAAAGCCTTAGTTAGCTGTGTGGTCTTGGGGAAGTCACTTAAAACTGAGCCCAAGACTTTGACATTGGTAAAATGAGTGTACCATTCCATAATGGTTTTGTGGTTCTTGTCGCTTCTCAGTGGTGTTTGACTCCTCGTGACCCCATTTGGGATTTTCTTGGCAAAGACACTGGGACAGGTTTGCCATTTCCTTCTCCAACTCATTTGACAGGTGGGGAAACTGAGGCAAACAGGATTAAACAACTTGCCCAGGGACATACACCTAGTAACTGAGGCCAGATTTGAACTCAGGAAGATGAGTCTTCCCGATTCCAGGCCAGGAGCTCTGTCCACTGCCCCACCTAGACACCCATTTCATAAGGTACTAAGTATCAAATGAGAATTTTCATGAACTATAAAGCATTATAGAATTGGAGATACTATCAGATGTCAACTCCTCCATGAAGCTAATCTCCTCAGGCAGAAAGTGATTGTTCACACCTTTAAAGTCTCAAAGCAACTTCCTGCATAGGTCTGAGGCTATCTCAAAGGTGAAGTTAGTTTTGGACATCTCTTGTCTCACCAACCTGTTAGCCTGTGAGCTCCCTGAATGAAGACAGTAACTACTTCTCATCTCCCTTTATATCTCCAAGCACCCAACATAAAACACAGGCCTTTAATTTACTTCTTCTGTCCATCCCCATACTTAGTACGCAGCATACTGGAAAAGGCAATGAGCCTAACTGAAGTCCACACTTGGTATTAGGCTAAGTCAGTAAGAGCATTTGACCAGCCAGGGCAGTTCATAATCCGTAACCCCATCGTCATCATTCCTTTGATTCCAAGCTGCGGGACAACCAACCTTCCAGGATTTGTCAGCAAATACTTGAATGTTCAAAATTTAAAATCCAGAGCTTTTGTGATTCTAGTTCTGACTTCGGACAACTCACTTGACCTCTCTAAGGGACACAGACTGTGGTCCCCTCTTTCTCAAAACCATACCTATTTAAATATATTTGGTCTGAGAGATTTTTTGAGAGGGATCTCTAGAGTTCCCTCAAGCTCCACTGCCCTATGGTTTTGATTACAAAAAAGAAAATCTGCAGCCAAAAAGGCGGAGGGTGGTGGTGTAATATTCACTAATAGAAGTAATTTTAGGGCTGTTCACTGTTGAATTAACCATCTCACTGCTCCCCTCCATTAGCAGGGATAATGGAACATGAAATAAATATAATTGTTTTTATGGACCCAGCTCATTGGCTTTTTGTTTGGAGAGTGCTGAAGAAAATTAAATTTTGTGTTCATATTAAAAAAGACAGCCTTTCTAGTGTGAACAATAGACTATAGAGAAGGGAATAATATATTATACATATATATGTATTACACAAACATACACACACACACGTATAAGTGAGCCAGATGCCAGAGCCAGAAATGGTACACACTGCTAGTGACGCCAAAAGGAGAAAGAATCCTGGTTTCCTGTCTCAGTTGTATGCTTTCCACTACCTAAGTTCTATGACTTAATTCCTCAAAATGGCTAGTGACACTCTGCAAAAAATGGTGTTATTAATGCCTAAGGATACTTGTAAGTAAAAGATCTTCAAACATCCTACATTTCCATTAACATATTATTAGCTTAATAGAAAATGATGGCTCGGTACAAGGATCTTGTTACATATGTAAGAACTGCCATAAACGATGCCCACAATCTTTCAGCTCTAATGTTCTACAGATTTTTTTAATCATAGAGAATGGATACCATATCCAAACACTCCATTCAAATGTTCATTACACTTCTATAATAAAAATGGTCATAAAAGGTCCATTAAACACTGCTATTTAAATCACACAGATACAGCAGTGTCCATTATAGAGACCATAACAAGCTGCTGACAAAGCATTTCAAGGTGCAAAGAAAAGCTTTGTAAAGAGGAGGTTGATGCCCGAAGGGCTGGAAGACCCTTTGACTTAGCAATACCGCTACTAGGTATGTATCCCAAAAGAGATTTAAAAAAAAGGAAAAAGACTTTTATGTACAAAAATATTTATAGCAGCTCTTTCCTGGCAGCAAAGAACTGAAAATTGAGAGGATGCCCATCAGTTGGGGAAAGGCTGAACAAGTTGTGGTATCTGACTGATGGAATACTACTGTGCTATAAGAAATGAGGAGCAGGATGTTCTCAAAAAAACCTGGAAAGACTTACATGAACTGATGCACAGTGAAACATACCATGTACAAGTAACAGCGTTATTGTAAGATGCTCTGTAGTGAATGACTGAGCTATTCTCAGTAACACAATGATCCGAGATAATTCTGAAGGACTTAACGATGAAAACCACTATCCATCCCCAGAGAAAGAACTGATGGTGTCTGAATAGTTTGGAGCGTAAATCTTATTTTTACTTTATTTTTCTTAAGGGTTTTCTTTTTTTTTTTGGTCAATGTTTTCTTTCACAACATGACTAATATGGAAATGTTTTGCATGACTACACATATATAATCTATATTGAATTGCTTCCTTTCTCAATGGGGGCACAGGGAGGTAGAGAATTTGGAACTCAGAGTTTTAAAAATGAATGTTAATTGTCTTTACATGTACCTGGGGATAAAATACTAAATTTTTTAAAAAATTGAGATTTCTTTTTAAAAGAGGAAGTTGCCCAATAGTCCAGGGTCAGTCTGAGTTGACCAAAGAACAAGACAATAGTTTCCAATAAGTGGTTAGGAAGGCAACATGGCCCAGTACAAAGAGCATTTAAACTGGGAGTCAGAAAACTCAGGTTTCAACCACAGCTCTGCCACTCACTAATTGCGTGACCTTAAACTGAACAGAATGAAATGGATAGAAATAAAGGCAATGTTCTAGGGCTTCAAAAATCCACATGAATACCAGATGGGAAAGGGGGGGGAAGAGGGAGAACAAATTAAGCAGTGACAGAGTAGCTTTAAAAGGTGATGTGACCTGAGGTTTCATCAGGAGGCATCCTGCCCAGAAAGAGGGAGGTAATAACACCACTGCTGTCCATCACTCTGGTCTGCTTAGTGGACAACTGGGTCCAATTCAGGCCATCAATCTTAGGAAGATCAATGGCCAGCTGGAGAGGACAGTCAGACAGGTGAGTACTAGAGATCATACCATTCAAGGCTTGGGTGAAGGAAATGGAGGTGTTCAGCCTATAGTGAGATTATTTGTTGTTGGGCCCCAAAGGGCAGAACAATTGGTGGACAACAGTCAATTAGGATATCGTATGATCAGACCAATAACTTGAAAGGAGCTTGGATATGATGCAGTCTAATCTTTTTTCTGTACAAATAAGAAACTGAAGAGAACAAAGCACTTGGTCAGCAACTAACGGGTGCAGATAAGTCAAGATTTAAAGCCAAGTCTTCTGAGAATCCAAATCCAGTGGCTTTATAACGAACTTCCTAACAATTACAATTATTCAAAATAATGACTTTTTAGGAATATCTGAAGGGGTTCCTGTTGCAAACTGTCTTCTAAGGTCACTCACTTGAAGCCTGGAAATCGAGGAAAATGCTTCCTACAGAAGAAATAGACTACTGAGAACAGCAGAAGTGGGGGAATGTCTTTGGAGGCTTTTTTTCTATCTTCTAGGATCAGTTTTTTAAAATGCATAGTTTAAAAATGGTTGTTTCTCTATTATGCAATCAACTAGGCAAGGGAAGCATTTCCTACTCAAATATTATTATGCTGTGAGAACACATGCATCTAGTTCCTAGAATTCTGCCCACCAAAGTCACCGAAGGTACCTCTAGTAATAGCTTTGACTCAAGGGATGCAGTAATTTTGAAATGTTTGAAAGATGGATTACTTGTGTTTCTTGGTTCCAAGAGTCAGAACAAAGATCAATGGATCGAAGTTAGAGAGGCAAATGCAGTCTTAAAGGAAAGATGTATGGAGCCAATCCTCAGTGGAAAGGGCTAACTCTGGAAGGTGCTGAGCTCCTGTGCACTGGGTTCTTCAAGAGGTGGTTGGATGATCAAGTCTGTGCATGGGTCAAAGTAGAGGGTCCATGAGATCTCTTTCAACCCTAAATTCCCAACAGGTAAATCTAAAAGAGAGGTTGGGGAATCATGGCTCTGCAGTGTCAAAGGCGAGAATCAGATTTGTGTAATTTCAGTTATTCTATGACAATTTCTAAGAATATTTCTAGCTTCATAGAAGCGCTTAACTATCCTTCATAACAATTTAAATATATGCTATCATTTATTCACACATACTGGCTGATTTTAGCATCTTTTAAACAGTTCTCCATTGTCATTTATTTGGGTGTGGTTCATTTTTTCTGTGGATCAAGTGGCCCTACTAAAGGTCCCAATCCTAGTATGAGTCCCTGGAGGCTCCCCAAGCGGTATTTCCACTTCAGAACTTACCATAGCTATTTCAATACATTTGGCCTAAAGGATTTTGTGAAAGCTGCCTCCAAATTTATTCCTCTAGACAAAATGAGCTACCGAAAACGGACACCTATCAGTCAAGCTGCTCCCAAACCCCAGTTCTAGATATGAAGGCAAGGGTTGTAGCTATCAGCCTGTTGTACCTATCCTGATTAAAGACTAAAAATTTATTTTTGCAAAAAATCACACTTCATGCTGATTAACAAATTCCATTTAAAGTCCAACAGAACCTCTATTTTCCTGGATTAAATTGTTCCTTTACATAAAGAATCATAAATGTCCAGGTCTTTAGGATATGGTCAATTCAACTATTTTTAATTCCTTGAGTTATTTAGGTAACTCAAAAGTACTAAAGGCCAGAATCCTTAGGCAGGAAGCTGGAATTTAGGACCATGTAAGTTGGGCATATAAAACTATATGGACCTAAGTAATTTGGTTTTATGTGGAAAATAAATCATAACAGTTATTTCAAGAAAGTAACATTCATCAGTATAGTTGTAAACTGCAATTTTATTATCCACCCCTTAAGACTGAAAGGTCATGTAAAGTGCCAGTTAGTAATACTTTCCAGCAGAACATATGCTATGCCTCTATTTTCTTCATTTTTAAAACAAATGCAGTAAAAGTAGAGGGTGACTCTAATTCTTCTATATTCACCCAGTAGTGGCTAAAACTTCATGTATTAACCTGAAAACAGTGGCTCTCAGTAATGCCTTCCACCTGATCAAACGAGGAACCCAACAGAGATCCCCTGATGCCTCTTGCACCACAGTTACGGCAGAGCCAATGTATATGAAATCAACTTGTTCCAAAAAACCCCAAAAGCTCATTAGAATCATTCATATTGACTAAAAAATTTCTAACTAGCACTATAATATTAACCTTCTTAACTCAGAACTTAATTATTGCTTTTCTAATTTATGCTGAACTATGCAAATAGATAATTAAGTCAAGATGTTCCAAAAGGCCATTTTCTAAAGAATGGAAAAGTTGTCTGGTCTTCTTCCCTCTTCCCAAATGCTCATGGTCTTGCTACCTATATATGAGACAAATGAGTTTCAGAATAGCTCCACCGCCAAATCATTAGCAAGGAATGAATCCGTGAAGGCTCGCAGAGCAGCCTATGATGAAATGTCCATGTCCCAGGACCCAAAAGCAAATGGCCAATTTACCTTGACTTCTGAAGGTGAAGGGCCAAAAGCAGCCATGTAACACTCACAGCCCCCTTTTAGGATAACTGTATACATGGCAGAAAACAAGTGCTCAGAAGCAGCCCCGAGAACCCAGGCAATGGAGGCTATTTACACGGGGGGAAAGGCTGCCAATGTAGACTTATGCTTTTGATCATGACAAAGTGGTGGTATGCCAAAGAAGACAGGGCAGAGGGAAAAGTCTAGTGATTGGGAAAACAGCCTTAAGGTCTAATATAAATACAGTATCATACAACTCCTTATAAAGCCTCAAAGTGCCCTCCCCGCCAAAACCTATCCACACTCTTTCAGAAAGTAAGGGCTCATTCGCAGCAATAACCAAATCTATTAGGAAACCACTTTGAGTAGCATTATCAATTATCATAAAGTTACCAATTATCATTATCTGGCATTATTCTATTTACATATACATTTTATTTTCAAAAATGGTTGTTTTAGTTAAGACGGTGTGTTTCATTAAAAAGAACTGATAAGTGAAGTAGTGATTATGTTCTGTGAGGGTTTGCATTTGACCCTGGTAAACTATATATATATATACATGCTCAGCCAACTCCTTCCCATGGTTGATACTCTACTCGAAGCCTAGGAATCCATGCAAACATTTCATCTAAAACTGTCAACAGCATAATTGGTGGATATGCTATTTGCTCTCCCGACATGGGGAGCCCCTGCCATGCCCTTGTGCTTAGTTTGTAAGGCACTGAGGTATGCTGTCAAATCCATATCATTTCTCCTATTCTGAGTTATAAAGTAGAAAGCCATTGCAAAGATACCTATGCGTGCACATTATATCCTACCACATGAATAATCTAAACTTAATTAGTGATTTTAGGCTTTTAATTGGGTAAAGTATTTGAAGTGCTACACCCTTTATTTCCCCTTCGCTGTGGTTGGGTTTGATGCTAAGACAAATTTAAATTTCACATTGTTGTAGGCAATCGGATTCAATTTAAACATACAAATACCCAGGAAAGGGTCTTAAGATATTTTATAACATAATAAAATTTGAGTCTGATTTATGCTCCTAAATAACATCTCAAATGTGCAAAAACTCTAGGAGAGTATTGTTTTAAAATTAGCTCCAACTTCCCCCACGCCCTGCACATCAATGCTGGATTTACAGTTTTATTTATAGAAAACAAAACAGCTATACTGATGAGATCTACACAGAGCATTACTCATTATAATGATATTTACAGTTTTATGCAACACCTAGAAAAACAGAGGACAGCTTCATTTTTACAACAAAGATAGGAAACACACATATAAAGACAAATGTTGACAGAGTTTAACATTACAAGAGGAATATCCATTCTTGCTACAAAACCCCGGGAATCACTCAGCTGGACCACTAGAGCTTCTTAATCTGACTGTCCAGGTCATTAAAATAGGGATGGTTCAATGCCATTTTGCCAGAAATTCGTTTGGCAGGATCATAGACCAACATTTTCTGAAAAAGAAAGAAATGGAAACTTATTCAGGAAATTGTACCAATAAAATTAAACAGATTATCTAAGCAAAAAGTTAATGTCAAAAAGCTTTTGTAAGATTCAAGCATAAACCTTTTAAACTAGTCAACACACAGCACAAATGTTTCACTCACTTCAGGAAATTTTAAAAGCCATTCTTGCTGGCCTTAACTAATAGAATTAAAATACACTCCCCCCTTGCCCCCCAAAATCATTAGTGCTAAAAAACCCTAAGTGCCAATACCTCCTTCTCTGCCACTGTTAATTCCATGTTCAAACACAAACGCACTTCAGGCTCATAGTTTACAAGTAGGAATATAAAGGTAGGCCAGGAAAAATAAAAACGATTATCTTTTCTGGCTAAGAGAAAGTCATCTGCAAGAGCAATTTAAGATGTTTTTGCAGGAGTCATGGCACTTAACTGTACTTGTTTCAATCCTGCTTCCAGCATACCTTAAACAAAAGGCATCAGAGTGGGAGGAGGGCAGTGAACCAGTGTGTGCATATTCTAGTGAGCTGACTTAATATTAGGCAAAAATTGATGTACACACTTGAAAGAGCTAAGTAACCTTTTTAGCTCAAATTGAAGTAGTGCTGGATTGACCAGAAAGTGACATTAGACTGACAAGGGAATCCTAAATATCCTTGAAACCATAACATTGTACAAGATTTGGAGAGGAATAGATAAACACAAGGCCCAGCAAATCAAACCACTGCTAAGAGAGGAATGAACATCGATCTGGGTTTCTCCTCCGCAATGTTTCTTGGCCCCGGCGCTGCCCTTGTAGGCATTTAAAGCAGATGCTTCCACAAAGCAGGGGGCCCTTCAGTTGGGGAGTTGCTAAACCAACTGATGCATATTAAGGTAATGGAACATTATCACACCATTAAGAAATGACTGAGAAAATACAATTATTTTTATTAAATGCTACAGCTTGAAAGAAGCAGGACCAAAAGAACAACATCTACAATGACTATAATAATGTAAACGAATACAACCAGACTACCAAAAACCACTGTCTTCCTTTCTATGGAGAGGGGTATCTGTGTTTGGAGAAGGGGCGGGGCACACACAGAAGATGACAGATAGGTTCCACCGAGGTCGCAGCAGTAGCTGGCTTTGAGTCACTGTTTTAATTTGTGACAAGGAAGGCTCAGGGGGTAGGGTGTATATCCCAACAAAATGACCACGGTGTTTAAAAAAAAATTCAAGAAAACCTTGAAACACTTAAAAGCAGCTAGACCTAGTGATTACAGTAATTAATTCTGGTCCTTGAGATCAGAAATGACTCCACTTCAACCATATGCAAGACATTAGGTCTTGGAGCATACAAAGTCCAAAGGACCAAAACAAAACATGAGACCTGAGGGAGTTTCCGGTGGGGAGAGGCTCGTTACAGAGGAGCAGACAACCCCAATGAGCTGTCTACTGCTCACATCAGTTTACTAACAAAGGGGCACCTGGGTACGTAGAGCAGAAAAAGAGCAAAAGGACCGGGCTCAAACCCTCTCTCTGATGCTCTCTGATGATAATGGAATCCTGGTCACTAGCAGACAAGATCACCAAGAGAAGAGGTGGCTGGCCCCGAACCCTTGACGCTTCTCTCTAGTGTCGTTCCTGGGCTCACAGCCCATCTCTGGTGCTTGCTACCCTGGGAGCTTGGGCCTCTGCTATCTCACCTATGAGAGGAGGCTTAGATGTTATGGCCTCTGATGTGTCTTTAGGCGCTAGATTTATGATCCTATGAACTAACCCTCACAAATGTACATAGATACATCACAAATTATTAAAGAATAATGTTGGTTAGAATAGATGAGCTCGACTGAACCTTATATTCCCAAGTCATTACATGTATGCACAAAATAGAAACTAGATCTGACCAGGTACTGAAGATGGAAAATAAGCAAAGTTCTAACCACACCCTAAGAGGCCCAAGATTTAAAAAAATAAAAACATGCATACAAGCGGGTGTGTGGGGGGGGAGCGGGGTGTAGACAAGGCTTTACAGAATCAAAGAAATGAGGTTCACTTGGAATTTCCTTCCAACCAAAGGCAAGAGTAGCCACTTCCTTTCTGATGAACATCACTTTAAAACCTCAGGAATCCATAGCCTGCGACCCGGAGACAGAAACCATGTCTGGTCTTACACAAGTGAGCCAAGATAGAAAGAAGCAGAGACACCAAAATATTTATAGCCACAGCTGTCAAATCAAAGAACTGGAAATAAAACAGATGACCATTGACCAGGACTAGCTAAACAAACTAGCACACGCACACACTTACACTCACATACAACAGTGCCGCTGCTGCTGCCCCACAAGAAACAATGACTGAAAAACACTGAGCCTCGGGAATTCTGTATGAACGGAGGAAAACTGGTATAAGCATGTAGAGGGCCAGCTCTGAGAAAGTCCATTCTGGGATAAGATACAGGCCAGAGGCCTGTTGTTGTCCTTGGGCAGATAACTTGGCACGTGGGCTCGCCATCCCTCCCTCGGCATACATGTGCTACTCAAGATGAAGGCTCTTCAAGCCTCCTCGGTACACAGGGTACACACGTGCTCCCTCCAAAACCCCCAGAGCACATAGGTGCTAAATACCACCTGTGGGCTATTAACACAATATTGTTTAGGGCAAAAGGGGAACAAAGGCAGGAGAAGTCATGCATTATGCAACTGCTTCCCCCCAGGATTTTTTGATTCTGCTTGCCTAAAAGGGTATGTAAGCCCTGTCCCTCAGATTAATAAGTGGAGCTGTTCTTTACTCCGCCCGGACCATGTGGCATTCAGCCATCTTTGGCCATCTCCAGCCACAATGCCACAGCCGCCGGCGGCATAAGCAATGCAATAGAAAGACAAGAAAACCTAAACCTAATGCGAAACCAGTACAGTGAAGGAGCTGAAGAAAATGGGGGAAAAATAGCTTCCTTCCTCGTTCGAGGAGCTAGAGAACTACAGGAACGTTCACCCTTCAGTATTGGCTGTTGGGGGTTTTCAGGAGCGGCTCCAAAACAACGTAAACAACGATACAGAGAAAAAATGTGAAAATAACACGATAACACGGATCAATGCGAATGTCAGTCCTGGGCCCAGAAAACTGAAGATAAACCAGGCCCTCACCTTCCGCCAGGGTGATGAACTCAGTGCAGGGACAAGATGGGAATCTGAGCGTTTTTACTGAGATTTATTTTTCCTTCTGTTGCTGGGGTGGGAACAGGGGCCCAGTGGAAGGAACAGCTTCCACATGCATGAATAAATACATGTCATTTCATTTTTAAAATAAGAATGGTTTGCTGCATGGGCCAGAGGAGAGACGTATTGGGACAAAATGCTGTAAAGATAAGGAGCGGCAAGAATGGAGAGAAGAGTTTATAACAGATACCTGTTAAGCTGTTCTAGTGAATTTGAGGGAAAGGTCCCAAGCAATACAGTGCCGAAGTCAGAACTCAGGACAACAGCAAGAGCAGAAGCTGAATGGGTACAGAATAACACAAAGGACTAGAATAGACACCTTAAAGAAATAAGCACTAACCCCAACAGGGAGAAAGGAAGAGGATAAACCCAAAACAGAAATATCAACTTTTAAAAGTATGGCTTACTAATAGTCTCTTTTCTCCTTCCAGATCTTAAGAGCAAGCATAAATTTCAGTATTTCAAAATAAAAAGATAAGTAGAAGCAATGTAAAGTGTCTTGAAATAAATAGCCCAGAATGTAACCAATTATGGAGGCAGAGAGACTGAATAAACTCTAACATTTATCATTTACATTTTAAACAGTGAATAAATTTAAACTTTTAAAATAAAAACTTGAGGATGAGTTAAAGGAAAATACAGCACAAATGCCAAAAAGGAAAAGGAAAATGTGAGGTCAGAAGGAACAGAATGTCTTTACTGCAAGTTAAGCTGTTACTGTACTGAACCCTCCCAGATCTTCTGGCCTCCTGGCTAGATTAATTACCTGAAGGTTCCACTTATTTGCCTCCTTCTAGCCCAGAGCAATATACATCTTTCTTTTCTCACTGCCCAGCATTCCCGTGCTCCAATGCTTACCTTACTTTTCCTATTTAATTCTTCCAAGAACTTAAAGTATAATAAACCCTCCTAGATTCAAGTCAAAAAAACAACATCCTTTCTACTGTAGTTGGTCTCTGGTAAAAATGGTTGAGATTTCTTGCACCAAAAAACAAAAACAAAAAACCCAGCCTCTCTCCCCTTCAAAACATGGGTAAAGAAAGCCCTAAATTAACTATTTCAATAAATCAGCTTGATCCCTACACACACACACACACACACACACACACACACACACACGTATGTATATTACATGTATAATATACTATACTCATCTAAAACGCATGTCATATATAATAAAAAAACAACAAAAACCACCCAAAGAAAGCAAAAGCTTCCGCATTTTCAACAACTGGGTTTACAGTGAAGCCCATCAGAGCTTTCAGGGCAGACTACTCACAGAGAGCAGATCTATGCCGTTTTCATCGAGGTTCTTGACATGTGACGTCAAACTTCCTGGTTTCCACTTGGGGAACGTATTCTTATAATCCTGCAGAGACTCAACTTCCGGCCACACTTCGTTATTAGGAGTCCCCAAAGCCCTGCAAGAAAAGTTTCCTGAGATACGGTCTCCTGACTCTGGGAGGGAAATGTGTACATGCATCTCAGTTTTCCGTATTGTGGGAACACAATGGAAGCGCACGTGATGATACCTGAAGATTCGGAACAGCTGGTCAATTTCGGAATCCCCGTGGAAAAGCGGCTTCTTGGTTGCTAATTCAGCAAATATCGTGCCTATACTCCAAATGTCTACGGGAGTGGAATATCTGGCAGACCCCAGCAACACCTCTGGAGACCGGTACCACAGTGTTACCACCTAAAACACATGAATTTAAAATGGCTTATACAACTGAACCAAATGTAAAGTTTTAGGGAATAGGACATCTGTCAAAACCTGTGGATTGAGGTTTCCTTTGGAGTGCTCTCAAAAGGAAAAGCAAAATGCAAAGCTAGAAATAATGTCCTCTTTTTAAGGAGTTATGAACAAACTATACTTTATCAGAGAGGTCCAGCACTTTCAGACCAATCCAGCCCACCTGTTTTTGTAGGACCAAGGAGCTAACCATGGCTTTCACATTTTTAAATAAAACCTTACTGCATTTAAAAATGTAAAAACCATTGTTTAGTTCAAGGCCACACAAAAACAGGCAGCAGGCAGGATTTGGTCCTCGATTCCTGCTTTATATAAGAATTCCTCCTAAAGGATAGTATGTATATTGACAATTACAATATAAATGGAGACATCAAAAAAAATGTCTTTAGGTCAGAGACACAGATACAGATTATACCAGTACTTATCTTTTGTGTGTAGAAATTAAAAAGGAATACAGACTATGACACAGGAATGCTCAAGGTTACCTCTACAATGCAGACTATACATAACAAGGCAGTCCCTGTTTACACCACAGAACAGAAATGTAGGCAATCGAATGAATGATCCAGAACTAGAAATCCCTCATTAAAGCATCTCACTTGTCACCGGGGGACTAGAGGAATAACACCTCCACAGAAGCCACACAGCTTTCCAGAATGGTCACGGGAGCTGCTTCCCAACCGAGGCACATCCCAATCTGGATGGGTGCTTTCCCATCTGTCTAGGATGTTCTGATGCACCTGTCCATCCCACCTTCTCTTCAAGGCACAGCCCTCCCATCCTCTCTCTGTACCCTCACGCTCTCCTGCTCAGACCACTCTTCAAGGCCTCCTAGCTCAGATTGTTCTGCCCTACCAGGTCTAGGTACTCAAGGATGGGGATTTAGCTAATGCGCATTCTGCAGCAAAGTCATCCATAGCACATAAAGGGCATGTGACAATTTGGGGTAAAAGGATGACTATTACTTTAAAAAATAATCATACCATCCATCTGGAGCTGGAAGGGACTTCCAGAGGTCATCAGGCCAAGCCTATCATCTTACAGAACAAGAAACTGAACCTTGGGGGTTCAGTGACTTGAAGGGAGGTGTGGCTGGGTGGACAGTAACCCCATGGGAGCTCCCTCTGTCCTGCTGTCCAACACTAGACCCCTCACTTCCTTCCACACCTCACACATCACTATCTCAGTGGAGAAGCTGGAGTCCAGCTTGATGCCTCCCATCCATCCTCCACACAGCTGCCCAAATACATGCCTGGTAAGCTCCAAGGGGCCCACACATCAAGACCTCAGCCTGGCCTCTGAAGCTCTTCACAACCTGGCTCTTACCCACCTTTCCAGGCTTCTTCCATCACACTCCCCCTGTATACTCTGAGCTCTGCCAGCTGCCCCCCACACTCCCACCCCTGGCTCTCTCCCATGCCTAGAGTACCCAAGACTCTGAGCACCTCACTCATCCTGTGCAGGAGGCCTTTGTCCCCTCAGCTGCTGGCGGCTTCCCCATGATTACCTGTCATCTACCCCCATCTATCTCATTTACACCATCTCCCTCATTAGGACGTGAGCTCCTTGAGGGCAGGGAATGTGTTTGCTTTATCACAGTACTGTGCTTCAGAAATGCTAACATTTAATTAGGGCCTCACAGAAGCCCTCAGAAGGCTTCATACAATCAGAAGGAAAGGGACCCTATTGGGTTTTACTTTCCAGCTCCCATCTTTCTACTGATCCCCTGAGCCCCCTATGATAAGAACAAGGGCCTCAGGCAATTGGGTGACTTGTAGGATCCCCTCAATGCCCAGCAGCTGCTCTGCTCCAAGAACATCAGCCACTCCTCTCAAAGCCTTTCTTCACAGAGGGCTCAGAACCCTCCAGCGAAACCTCATTGTCCCACTGCCTTGCTTGTCCTCCCTTCGGAGGGTGGGGGGTGGGGGGGGTCCACACTCCATCTTCCCCCACCCCAGCCTCCTTTTGTGTCTTATCTTCCCTCTTTGAGGGTAGGGACTGTCTTTTTTTTTTGCTTATTTGGATCCCCATCCCTTATTATAGTACCTGGCACACAAAAGATGCTTAATAAATGTTTTCTGACTATTGATCAAGGTGACCAGGTTAATAAGCAGAACTCTGGAGAGAACCTTGTCTCTTGACTCCTATTCATTAAACATTGCACTAAACAAGGAAAAAGAAGACAGTTTTAGGATAGAATCCTTCTTTTTCACTATAAGTAAATCATTTTTTAAAAAGCAAATATAAAGCTAATTTATAGGATAATAGGAAGTATCAATTCCAATTAAAAAAATTCATTTACTCTTACCTCGTGTGTATAGACCCTTATAGGTATTCCAAAGGCCCGTGCAAGTCCAAAGTCTGCTAGCTTGATTACACCTTTATCATCTATTAACAGATTTTGAGGTTTCAAATCTCTGTGAAGAACTCTTCTTGAGTGACAAAAGACAATGCCTTGTAAGATTTGGTACAGATAACTCTGAAGAAAAAAGGAAAATCAATTAGAAACTCAAACACACTTTAGTCTTTTTGCTCCTAATACAGAGCTACAGGACTGAATCCTCCTAAAACTTAAATCAGCTCAAAGGAATCATGTGATAATAATCATAAATCACTAGTTAGCCCCCTGGAGCCCTATCATAGCCATGTTTTTGGTACTGTGTCCTTTATTATAAAACCTGTTTCTAGAGCTAAATCAGTGTGACCTCTGTCTTTTGAAAGTTATGATATTCACCCCCATTGCAAATACAGGCCCGTTCTATATTTTCATCACTTCATTTTTTTTTCCGAATAGAACCTTTTGGGAGAAAATAGTTTTGTGTTGACGTTATAAAAATCACCATTAGACAAGTGACAGCAGTACTCTGAAGTACTAGGCTAATCAAAGGCTCAATTTCAGGTAAGCTTAATAGGGGCAAAACCCTTCTTGCTAAAGACTAATCAATACCCAAAGTTCATCATAAACATGTTTGGGGAATTTTAAAAGGAGTGCTGTTCATGCAGCCAGCCAAAGCACCACAACTGTGAAAATTAAAAGGCATTTACAACACAATAAATTCTCATTGTAAATAAGTCGTCACATATAAATTAAGAGTATGCTAAAAATACATACTAACAGACAACTAACAGGCATTTCATGCTAATAACTGATTCTTTCAGCACAGAAAAACATGAAGACCCATAAAGGCCAAAATTCCAATATCAAACTATATAGGACACAGCTTCTCATTAGGAATCTAAAGTGTCCTGCGAGGACCTAAATCGTCACTTTATAACATCCCATCAAGACACAGTGGTGTTTATTTCATGGCACCCAGGGGAAACAGCCCAAGGGTATCATTCTTCTTTCTGATGGTTTCTACAGAATCTATCTAGAATCTACCAATCTTTGCAGAAATAAATGTGCCTAGGAAGGGGTTGGGGTTTGGACGGACAAATGATTACTCTACATACTTTCCACACCCCCAGTCTCTCCCTCAATAGAAATTCGAGGTCCCAGAGAACAGAAAATTTTTTCCTTTTTTTCTATTTTTATTCTGAGTGTCTGGCACGGTGCCTGATATGTAGTAGCTGCCCCAAAATATGCTTAAATGATTATTCATACTTCCCAAATTTCAAAGGCATAAGGAAGTAAGTTCCAAGTATTATCTTGGACTAGAAAATATTCATCTTAAGTTATAGCTTGAAATGAATAAAATAAGTAAGGAATATGAACTAGTAAATACTTGAATTAAGCCCATCTTCCAATTATAGAATCACAACTGAAGGGACCTTAGGAGCCAACTCAATCCAAATGACAACTGCAGAATGCTCTCTGCACCACGAAGGAAGGATGGTCCACCAGCCTCTAGTGAAAAAGACCCATCCACCTCCCTGACCAGCCCCTTCCATTCTGGGATGGCTCAGAACAGAAAGGACATCTGTCCTGCCATCAGGCCCAAGCCCTGTCCCATCCCCTGAGCTCCCAGCTCTACCCTCTGGGGCCAAGCCTAACAGGTCTAATCCTTCTCCTTCACACAGCAGACCTTCAAATACTTAAAAATGGCTCTTCTGTCCCCCTACAGCCTTTTGTTCCCCAGCTTTTTTAACCAGTCCTGAGGGTCCACCATCATTGGCCTCTTCTGGAAACGCTCCAGCTTGTCAATGTCCTACCTAAAACAGGCCTAATCTTTTTGAACAAAAGTCAGTGTCTATCAAGGTAGGAAAAGCCTTACTTTAACAAGTGAAGAATCCATATACTGGCCAGGAGGGATAGAATCCAAGTATTTCTTGAGGTCCATAGAGAGAAATTCAAAAATGAGGTAGAGTCTAGCATCCTGCATGAGTACATCTTGAAGGCTAAAAATAAAAAGCAATTTTGTGAATTCACATGTTACAAATATTTCTAGTCTCTCACTTCCACAAAAAATTTTCATCAAGGCTGTCAAAAGGGAAAGGAAGATATTACTGTGAAACATGCCTATGAATAAGATGGAAACTAGCGTATAAAAAGGAGCAAACACGGAACTAGTGTTTAAGAGTAGCTTATAGAAGAAACCACTAAGTTCCAGGGTTGTTTTAAAAAGTGTACTACAGATAATTCCAACTTATGATCAATCAAGTCATAAAGGGCCATGTTTCTGTGCTACTCTGGCACCCTACAGGTTTCCAAAAGAAAGAATCCAACACCACCAAGACCAAATGCCAAGGCGTTCTCTGTGCAAGAGAAGGGGAGGAAGGGATATTTTGGCTCCTGAAGTGGATGTCACATGGGGATGAGAGGGAGAGCAAAGAACAGGAAGCAGCTACTAGCCACTGGACAGGCTTCCATAGCACCTGTTTTCCCTGGTTAACAATGGCCTGGGCAGTTACCATTTCTGAATCAAGAGATAGCTGGCTAGCCCCAGTGGTATGGTGAAGAGTCAGCAGGCCTGGGATCTCACCAGGTCTCTAGCTCAGCCACGCCGGCAGGGTATATCACTTCTCTTATTCTACTAATAAAAAGTTCGTTGTCCAGACACAGACATTCTTGAGCTATGCCCAATAATACTTCTACAGAGCTCTTATTCATAAAATGCTGAATAAGCTTTATTGAAATAAAATCATTTCAGAAAATTCTGAAGTAGGAAATGCCTACACATTAGCTTTAAAATGGTGCTAAAAATTTAAGTACTTCCAACCCACAATTTTATCCATACCTGACAATGTTAGGATGACGAAGTTCTTTCAACAGAGAAATTTCTCGAATTGCAGTACTTGGAACGCCCTCCTCCTCACTCTCTAATCTGATTTTCTTCATTGCTACCACCTGACCTGTAGTTTTATGTCGACCCTTATATACAACACCATAGGTACCTAAAACACAAAAAGTCAAGTCCAATGTTTGCCTTGTACCAAAACAAACAAAAACTGTGACCAAAAAGACAAAAGAAAACAAAAATACCACCCCTGCCTCAAAAAAAAAAAAGTATTCTATGTCATCAATATAACTCTTTATTCTGGTGAATGTGTAAATGATGTGTTATCAAATAGCTTTGTTTAGATACTGTGCTTTTATTCTCTATTTGATTTCCCCCACTCAAAAGACAGAAGGCAGAAAACAAGAAAGCAAATATAGAACATAAATCTATTCCTTTATACGAGAGGATTGGCATTCACCGTACACATCTTTATCACCTACTTTTGTAGCACATTATAACAACCAATTTTCATAATGAGCACTAGAAACCAAGAAAAGGTTATATTGTTAACATAGATAATCTGTGCTTATTAGGAAGATGACAATGTTTAAATCAGTTAAAGAGACTTCCATCAAAATAAAACCCCTTAAAATGTCAAGAGCTGGCTTCAGATCCCAGTGACTTCAGGGGGGTCATTGTACTTCCCTACAGGTGCTCTCAAAGATCCTTTGTAGCGCCAAGTCTATGTTGTGACTCAAGCTTGCTCTTCAGCTACCCAGAAAGCTGGGTACCACATGGCTAATCACGGGTAACTGAAATTTTACCTATAATTGAATTATAAACTTCCAGGTAGGAACAATTAAAGAACAGTACAGAAGGGAACAGGATAACAAGCTCAGAGGAGTTGCCATGTGCCAGGCACTGTGTTAAGTACTGGGAATACAAATGAAATCACAAGGACAGAAAGACCCTTGAGTCTGAGTTGAGTCATCAGCGAAGGCACTTCCTGGAAGAGATCAAGACTTAAGTTGGGCTTCAAAAATGAGAGAGGTAGAGACGGAAGAGGGAATTTGAAGCAAGACAAACAACATGAACACAGGAGAAAGGAGAGAGCCCAGTGTATGGAAGGAGGCTAAAGACAACAGCCTGAAAAGAAAGTCTGGGTTAAAGAATAATAAAGGTACAAATAAGGCCAGTCAGGCCAGATAGCCTTCAGGATGGCTGAGATGTGATCTAGTAGAAAAGAGGAAACATAAGTAGAGTTATGCAGTGAAAGAGACTCTGATCTGGCAACCAAATTCACAAGGGTTTCAAGCGGTTAGGGGGTAGGGGCAGGGGAAAGTCAGGAAAAAGATTCCAATGATGGATTATCGTAATCCACTAACAGGCCAATCACAACCTAGACTAAGGTGAAGGCACTGGAAATGGAGAAAGAAACAAATAGAACGAGTCACGAAGATGCAAAGACTTGGTGAAAGAGCCAAAGTCAAAGATGATTTAAACTCTGGGAGTGTGTTTCTCACTGAAATGTAAAGTCTAACTTATTGGCATCACAGAACCTCAGGGTTGAAAGGCGCCTCAGTGCTGGAGAGACCAGAGACCTTGAATGAGGCGGATCCCATTATCTGGGAGGGAATGTGATGGGAGCTCGGGCCCAGCCCTGAAATTAAGTCTCTGGAAGCCTCCCACTTTCTCAGTAGGCTCATGTTCTGGGAGAAACTGTTCTCTTGTGGCAGAACACAGACAGAGGGGTGCCTGGCCCAAGGATTTTTGTCCCTGGCTGGCCCAAGGACTTCCTCCATGCCTCTGACAACCCCCTCAATGTCAGGCATACTCCCTATACTTTCCCTTCCACAGCTACCAAACACACCTGGACTCTAGCACTATAGAGATAGTTTGATTTCCTTAAAAGTTCCTTAGCTTCTTCTTTGGCTTTTCCAGTTGGCCAAAGACACCTCGAATATTTGATTAGATGTAGATGAGAACAGAGATATCTCAATAACAATATCTATTACCCTCCAATTACTGCCTTGGGCTTATTTGCCGGGCAACTGAGCAGCAGGACTTGGCCCAAGAATCCTCGAATGAAACAAACTTTTGGGTTCCTCCTTTCAGTTTTAAAGTAAGGTAATTTTCATGAGGATCTTAAAATACTGAAAAGCAGTTTAAGAAGGTCTCTGCTATTTTTTTTTCCTGGGGGGGGAAGCGGAGGCTTGAGTGTGAATTTATTCCGGACAACTCTGCCTTGACATTCTTGGTGCCCTAGCACCCCAAAACTTTCAGAAGCCTTTGAGGACAGGGAGTGCTCATTTTTTTCCTGTACATACTAAAATGAATTTAGACCTTTTAATTTCTATCAGGCCTAGAAAAAAGGATATACTACTTAGGTGTTAACTGCTCACTCTCACTCACTGACATCTTTCATACTCCCCCTTCTCTCCTCTGCCCTTCTCCCTCCACCACCTGGACGCTTATCACCTCCGACCAAGATTATCCTACGAGGCTGCTGGCCAGTGTCCCTGTCCACTCCAGTCCATCCTCTTTCAACTGGAGGCTTCACCAAGTCACTCCCCACTTACACCCCCCTTCAATTAACCTGACTCCTTGCAGCTTCTCGAATTAGGATGTGTTTTCACTAGCTGTCTCTCATACCTGAAACTCTCACCCTCATTTCCCTTCCAGATTCCCTGACTTCCTTCAGGCCCAGGCTAAAATCCCATCTTCTGCAAGAAGCTTTTTCTGAACCTCCTTAATGTTGGTACCTGCCCTCAATGAGATTTTCTCCCAATTTATCCTGTCTACATCTTGCTTGTAAACAGTTCTGCACATTTGCCTCTTCGGAGTTCCTTGAGGGCAGGGACTGGTTTGATTTTTGTTTCTCTGTAGTACTTAACACAGTGCCTGGAACAGGATATGCACCTAATAAACAATAACGATTGTGTCTGTTCCTTTCCTCCCACTCCCCCAAACCCATCAAGGTTCAGGCTCTCATCCCTACTGCCAGGACCCTTCAACAGTTTCCCAGCTCCAGGTGATGGATTGAACTTCACAGATATGTCAAACTGATATTCATAATGCACCAGTCAGACCAAGTCATTCCCTCCCCTGCCTTCCCAACATGCCCCAGTGGCTCCCCTCTGCCCCTCCTGTTTGGTGCTGGGCCTCAGCTGTCCTTTTCCAGGTCTATTTCATAGGACTCCTAAGTCCTGGTCAAGCTGGCCTTGTTCTTTTCTCTGTATAACATTGCCCTGCTCATCCCCATGGCTTTTCCCAATGCCTGGACTCCCACCTCACAAAAACTGAGCTTTGAAGGTTACTTCCCACAGGTAGCCCAACCTGATCAGACCCAACTGCTGCTATCTTCTGCTCTAATAATGACTGTGCATGTTTGTTATATATTGTTGCCCTCCTCCAAACAGATGGAATAAACTCCTTCAGGACAGGCCTGCTTCTTTGTGTATTCTACAGCACACATATGAGTGTCTAACAAATGTTTGGTGATTATTGACTGAAGGAGTTCACATAATAAGGACGTATTTATATATGGGTGCAGATAAAATGATCTTTATATTGAGAAGTGAGAAGAAAAATATGTAGTTCTTCACACTACGAATTTGGCGGGGGGACATTAAGATTAATTTTAATAGGTTCTAGTTTTTTGTTTTTTCATCTTATCAGCTTGAAAATTACATAAATTACTCACCTTCCCCAATTTTCTCAATTTTTGTGTAGTCTTCCATAGCTATTCAATATGCTGGAGACTCTGGAATGGAAAAAAAAAATGAAAGTGAGTCTTCATTATAAGAACTGCTCGTGTTTTTTGAAGCAGGCTAGAAATTAGTGAATGAGACCTGGGTTCAAATCCTACCTGACACTTATCAGCCATGTGACCCTGAGGTTCAATTATCTCAGTAAGACTCATCTATTTTCACAAGGGTTATCCTCATGCTCCTCTTCTACAAGAAAATGGTTTTTAACTCTTTTGAGTGGGAGCTAGAAAGAACTCACATGACAGAGAAAGTGAGATGTGCACTGAGAGTCATCTCCTCATCTGAGAACTCCTCATACCAAAGTCCCAATACCAATTTCTATCCCTATTAGTAACTTTGGTCAAACAGTCGGGCTTAGGCTGTCTCTTCTTGCTTGCTATTCAGATAATAAATACTCATGAATACTAAAGGTGAATTACTTAGCATTTCCCAAAGAACTAAAACAATAAGATTCAGAAGTTAGCTGACAAACACTCCAACAAGAAGACAAGGATGAGCACTGGGCATTCAGGGCTTCCTCCACCATAAAAGGCCTGTCGGGGAGCCCAGAGGAATTCACCAAAGCACATAAAGGTTGAGTGACTTGGTTATAAAGCCAGGAAGCTTCAGAAGTAGAATCTGAACCCTCAGTCTGAATGGAAACTCATCGCTCTAAGGCCTGCCTCACACTGCTGCGACAGGTTACTATAGTCTAAAATGACCTGTTTTGTATTTTTCTTTTGCTATTAGCTTACGTCATGATGATCATCACAACACCTGGCATTTTAGGCAGTATTTAAGGCTTTCAAAAGACTTTTACATACATTATGCAATTAATAGTTGAATTTATTATTCAAGAAGTGTGTATCTATGTGGACAGATGCACATGAATGTGTGTGTGTGTGTGTGAGTGAGAGAGAAAGAGAGAGCATTTTCCCCATCAGAACATAAGTTTCTTTGGGGGTGGGGATGGTTATCTTTTTGCCACAGCCTAGAACAGTGGTTAAGAGCTCATTAAATCAATAACTGAAGGAGAAAGTTATAATGAAATTCCTGGAGCACCCGTGGCTAACATACCGTTCAGAACACTAAGAGTCAGAAGAGCTAAGTGCATCGCTGCTAAAGCTCCATGAGTTTGGACAAATTATTTGGGCCTAAGTTTTCTCATCTTTAACATAAAGCTCTGACATTCTACTTTTCTGTCAAATATAAATTAAGATCAAAAATTAAATTATGGCGGCACACAAACAAGAATTCAAAGGACCAACAGAAAATATGACAATACAAAAAGGGAGCAGAACCAGAAAAATAATGCACCCAATGACAACTACGTAAACAAAAGCGACCAAACACGCTGTATGGTTATGATGAGCCGCCTGGGCCACACGGAACAGGTGAAAAAGATGCACCTTCCCCCCTCCAGCACAGAGATGGAGAGGAAATTCCATATGCTGTCAAACATGGTTAATATACTGGTACCAGAATTTGATAGTGGGAGGGGTCCTCAAGGCTAGTTTACCCAGCCCCTGTAACCATATATATATGGGGTTAGTTCACTAACTGCTACTTTTCTCTTTTAATCTTTGTTACAAAGAATGGCTTTCTGTGTAGGGGAAGAGAAGATATACATATTCAGAAACAAATAATAAAGCATGAACAAAAATGAAAATTGTTTTCAAACAATATATCAAGTTTAAAAATGTAGCTGAAACTTTTACTAAAAAAAACCCAAAACTTCAGTGGTTAACTGGTAGTCCAAATTGTTTAAAGTAAAACTATCAATATTTTATTACACACAAAGCTACAGACTGCAACAATGGTCAGCAAGTCTAGTCTTTTTATATACTCGTGGCAGGAGAAGGGAGGTCTGGCACAGGGACGGAGAGTCCAAAATTGGCACATGAAAGAAAAATTTAAACTACCATTTTCATAACCTCAAATGCCCCACATTGGCCATGCCATCTCTCATCTCTATGCCTGGAATACTCTTCTCCCTATTCACCTCCAGCCCTAAGAGCCCCGATCTTTCTTCACTGATCAGCTCGAACAGGATTCCTGTTAGTGTTCCCTCCACCCTGGGAATACTTTGTATTTACTGATCTGTGTATATATTGTTTCCTCCTCAAGCAGAACATAAGCTCATTCAGGGTGGGGAGCAATTCTGCCTCTGCATCCCCCGGACCTAGCAAAATGCCTCCTTCCAAGATGGCACTGTATTCAATGATTTGTTGCTGAAGAGATGACAAATCAAGATGCCCAGTAATTTCACTGTTACAGGGGCCTTCCAAGGAACTACCAAAGCAGCTCACCTAAGCAGTGGCAACAAACTCTAATAGAAATGGGGCCACTGACCCAATCCACAGGCATGCCTCATTTACTGCCCTTTGCAGATGGTCCACTTCTTACAAATTGAAGGTGTGCAGTCCTGGGTCAAGCAGGTCCATCGGTGTCATTTTTCCAATGGCGTGTGCTCACATGGTGTCTGTGTCACATTTTGAACTTACAATGATCTGTGGCTAGGGATCTTTGATACTACTATTGTGATTGTTCTGGGGCACTGCAAACATCACCCACATAAGACAGCTGAACTTAACCAACGTTGTGTGTACCGAATGCTCCATCCACAGTCCCCCATTTCTTTCCTATTCCCTGAGACACAATAATATTGGAATTAGGCCAATTAATAATCCTACAATGACCTCTAAGGGTTAGAGTGAAAGGAAGAATTAATTGAGACAGCAAACTTCATTGTTGTTTGAAGAAATTGCCACAGCCAGCCCAGCCTTCAATAACCACAACCCTGATCAGTCAGCAGCCATGAGGCAAGAGACTCTACCAGCAAAAAGATTATGACTTGATGAAGGCTCAGATGAAGGTCAGCATTTTTTAATTAAGGTATATACATTGGGTGTTTTTAGACATAAAATTGCACTTTTAATAGACAACAGCATAAACATAACTTTTATATGCCCTGGGAAACCAAAAAATTCATGTGACACAATTTATTGCGATAATTCACTTTATTGTAGTGATCTGGAATCCAACCCACAATATCTCCAAGGCTAGCCTACCTTTTATTGTATTTTCATTTATTTCGTTAAATATCTCCCAATTATATTTAAATCTATGGGCAGCATGTTTGACACCTCTGGGCCTAGAGCACTAACAGATTGAATGACCAGCCTATCATCACTACAGCCAGTTTGAGGCAAGGGGCAGACACAAACCTAGGCCTTCCTGGCTTCCAAGTCAACTACCCACTGATAGCATGATGCTCCTCAGTTATTTTGATGGAGAAAACTTTTGCTTATTCTTCCTATTATCATAGAGGACAAAAACTAAGAGGTCACTTCATGATAAATGCAGTGCGAAAGAGGACTGAAGTGGGCCTCTCAGGTAGCCAAGTTCTTGGCTGCTTTGGTCCCTTCCAGCTATACAACTAGTTCTGAGGACAGACGTGTATCATGAATGGCTGGATACCAATCTCCACTTGGACACTTTGTAAAGGGCTACACAAAACCTTTCCCACTATACTCGCCCAAACTACGTACAATTCAGGCAGTCAATAAACATAGAAGCTATATGCAGGATTAACAGGAAATAATTAAGAGAGGGAAAGCACTAGCCAGAATTAAGAGGGGGGATAGGAAAGGATTCCCATGGAAGATGGGATTTTAATTAGAATTTAAAAGGAAACCAGGAAAGCCAGGAAAAAAGAGATAAAGTGGCATAGGGGACAGCCAGAGAAAATACTAAGCCAAAAGATGAAGTGTCTTGTTCAAAGAACAGCCAGTGTCACTGGATTGAAGAGCATATGGCAGGGATTATATTATATTGTGTCAGGCCTGTGGTAGAGCCTCCCAAGTTCATATTGGTCTGATCAGCCACAATCCAACTGTACCTTGACTCCAAGTGGAGTAAGAAGACTGGAAAGGTAGGAGGAAGCTAGGTGATGAAGGGCTTTGAAGGCCAAATGGATGATTTTGCATTTGATCATGGAGGTGATAGGGAACAGTTTACTGAGTAAGAGAAGGAGGATTGGGAAAAGGCCCCTGGATCTGGCTTAACTGCCAGATCACTGGTAACTTTGGAGAGAGTGGTTCAGGCAGAATGATGAGGTGAAAAGCCAGAATCCAAGAGATGTTAAGGAGAAATTGATTAAATTAGTTCAATTTTTTAAAACAGCTAAAAATTCTTCCACCAATTTTATTGTTGAACAATCTGCTAACTAGTCTTCCTTCTAGTTTGAAAGTTTTTAGGTGAATACCCTTTTCAAATGGTTTGGGTAGCCTAGAGCTATCTTCTCTCAGGCATTAGCATTCCCTCTTCCGCTTACCCTTTCTCAGGAGATGGACTGCAGGGCCAGAAAAGAGATCTGGGAGATTCTGTGAGCCTAAAGAGATAATGTTCAAATGTTCTCTCAGACATTTTCTGGTCGTGTAAACCTGGACAAGTTACTGAGGCTTGGTTTCATCCCCTAGCACTTGCATCAGAGTTGTAAAGACCAAATAAACTACAGTCAGGAACACTTCCTATTCAGGGGCAGCCCCTACCTTCCTGCATTTCGCAACATCCTCCTCTGGAGCATGCCAAGGCTCCTTTTCCCAGTGCCCTGTGCAGAGCTGTTAAGAGCATTAAGATTGCAGTTCGACTACTGATTCTCTTGCTAAATGTATATGTATGGCCTTGGATCAAGTCACCCCACCTCAGCTGCCTCACTACCCAGATTCCTTTCAGTCCTAAACTCTAAAATCCAGTGGCCTGGGCTAAAGATCTCTGAGCTCACTAACTATATTAGCCTGCACTAAGTCACTCCAAATCACAAACCTTTAGCTTCCACACCTATAAAATGGGAATGACCATATCTGTATTACCCACCTTAGGAGGCTACTGATCAAATCTAAGCTAATAGTTTTGAGTTGGAAGGAATCCAAAATGATAACTAGCCAAAGGATACATGAACAAGTATGTTTCTGAGGAAGAAATCAAAACATCAATAGCCACGTTAGGAAAAGGCTCCAAATCACTAATGATTAGAGAAATGCAAGTTAAAGCAACCACGGTTTCATCACACACCCACGTAATGGGCAAAGGGGACAGAAGAGGAAATGAGGAATGCTGGAGGGGCTGTAGGAAAACAGGCACATGGTGTACTGTTTGTAGATTTGCAACTCTACCTCAAGTTCCTACACCGTGCACACTCTGAACCAATACTGCTACTAGTCCTATGTACCCCAAGAATGGTTAAGATGAAAAGATACATGAAAGTATTTCTAGCTGGAAGAACTGGAAACCAAGGTGGGGGTTGGGGCATCAATTAAGGAACGGCTAAGCAAGTTATGTTACATGACACAAGGAATATTATTGTGCTGTAAGAATCAAACACTTTTTAAGAGCCTACTATGTGCCACACACTATGCTAACTGCTGGGGATTAAAAAAAAAGGGAAAAAAAGAAAAGACAGTCTCTGACCTCAAGGGGCTTATAATCTAATGAAAGAAATGAAGAAACAATTTCAGAGAAACCTGGGAAAATGTTCAGGGACTAAGGCAGATTCAAGGGAGCAGAACCACAATTTGGACCTTGCTTCAAGGATGAACACATCTAACAGGCTCCGGCGTGGGCATCCCGGCATGCCTGCGGAGGGAGGGCTGGGGATTGAGCGCTGCCCACCCCGGACAGGGCAGCGAGGGCAGAAGTGGGGGGGGGGGGGAGAAGCAAACGAGCCACGTTCATTAATGTCACCGGGGCTTTGGTTTTTCCTGTTTCCACGGGGCGGGGTGGACGTAAGGAGGAAGACGAGATTTTAAATTAAAACCACACAATTTAAAGCGGATTTTCTTTTCTAAGTGAGAGGGGGCCCTAGACCCCCCAGGAAGCCTTCCGAGGGTCCGAGAAGGGGGCGCTGGGCCCTGTCATCGCCACGGACCTCCGGCTAACGCCACCTGTCACAGCTCCCGCGTCCCGGGGCCACACGCAGAGCTCCCGGTCAGGAGCCGGAGTTTGGGGGTTCGCCCGCACCCCGACTCTTCCGAGGGGCCACCCGCGGGCTCGGGATTGTCCTAGGCTGGGGATGACCTTTGACCCTCGGGAAGCTCCTACTACGTGCCAACACCGAGGGACCCAGATAAGTCCCGCCCCCAGGAGCACTGGTTGAACAAAGGGCAGCGGAAGGACGCCCGGAAGCCCCGGGTGCGAGTCCCCCCGGGGCAGGGGCTTCAGAGAAGGCCCAAGGAATCCCAGGGGCAGCCCCACCCCCACCCCCCGCGGGGCGCGCGGCCACATGGGGAAAGGGCTGCAGGCTCGCAATGGTCACAAGTGGAAGGCGCTTGGAGATCCTCACCCGCCCCCGCCCTTCCTCCGGCCCGGACGGAGCAGGGATCCTTCCCGAGGGGGGAGGAGCCGCCACGCCACCCATTTACAGGAGGGGAAACTGAGGCCGGGGGACGGGGGCTCCGTCGCACCCCGCGGGCCGGGCCCTCCCCAGGAGGCGCTTCCCACTCTCAGCCGGGCCCGGGCCTCCTCACGCCTGGGTCCACGCTTACCAGAGGAGGCCGAGGCCGAAGGGGCGGCGGCGCCGGCTGCAGCTACAGCAGAAGGGTCTCGTCCACCTCAGCTCCCGGGACGCCGACTGAGGCCAGTTTCAAACTCAGCGCGCTAAAGTGTCTCCGCTCCGCCAATCAGCGTGCCCGTAGACTTTCAAAGCGGCCAATCAGAGCGCGGGCACTCCGCCGCTCGCTTTCCTGGGGGGGCGGCGGCGCGAAACAGCGGCGGAAAGGCGGCGCACAGAAAACAGGGAGGCGGGCGCCCACTTTGTCCCGGCGCAAGCGTCCTCGGGTTGGCCTCGGCCCCGCCCACCAGCCTGGTCCTGTAGGTTCTCGTCGGAAACAAACTGCGTGGTAGGGCGGCATTGGGACAGTTTGAGGCTGCGTGAGTAGGTCCAGCTCTTCTAGAGTCAAGGGGCAAGTAGGATCGTACCTACGGTATTTACGTAGCTCTTTAAGGTTTGTAAAACGCTTCACAAACGTTTACTCTTTGGATTCTCACAACAACTGCGGAAGTTATGCTACCATCACCCCCATTTTAAAGAAGAGGAAACTGAGGCAGCCATTGTGACTGGGGTTACCCAGCTAATTGGTATCCGAGGAGGTAGGACTTGGATCCAGAGCTCTAACTACGGAGCCACGTATGTTCCGCAAAGGATCATAGGCTCCAGGGCAGGGATTTGTAACCTGGGGTCCACAGACTCCCCTGTTTATTTCCATATAGTTTCCTCTGTGATTCTGTTTCATGTCATGAGTTTCAAACATTATTCTGAGGAGCCCATTGACTTAACCAGCCTTCCAAGGGTCATGACGCCCCAAAAGCTAACAACCCTGATCCGGATCACAAACAAGGAGATGGAACAGCTAGAATTTATGTAGCGTGTAAGTTTACAAGGCACGTCACATGGTGATTGTAAGTTAACATTTATGTTTAAGGTTTACAGAGTACCTCACATGTTAATAGTAAGTCAACATTTATGTAGCATTTAAGGTTTACAAAGCACCTCACATGTTAATAGTAAGTTAACTTTTATATAAGGGTTACAAAGCACCTCACACATTAATAACAAGTTAACGTTTATGTTTAAGGTTTACAAAGCACCTCACGTGTTAATAGTAAGTTAACATTTATATAACATTTAAGATTTATAAATTACCTCACATGTTAACAGTAAGTCAACGTTTATATAACATGTAAGATTTACAAAGCACCTCACATGTTAACAGTAAGTTAACTTTTATATAAGGGTTACAAAGCACCTCACATGTTAATAGTAAGTTAACATTTATGTAGCGTTTAAGGTTTACAAAGCACCTCACATGTTAATAGTAAGTTAACATTTATGTAGCATTTAAGGTTTACAAAGCACCTCACATGTTAATAGTAAGTTAACATTTATATAAGGGTTACAAAACACCTCACACATTAATAACAAGTTAACGTTTATGTTTAAGGTTTACAAAGCTCCTCACGTGTTAATAGTAAGTTAACATTTATATAACATTTAAGGTTTATAAATTACCTCACATGTTAACAGTAAGTCAACATTTATATAACATGTAAGATTTACAAAGCACCTCACATGTTAACAGTAAGTTAACTTTTATATAAGGGTTACAAAGCACCTCACATGTTAATAGTAAGTTAACATTTCTGTAGCATTTAAGGATGTAATGTTAATAAGTTAACCTTTATGTAGCATTTAAGGTTAGCAAAGCGCTTGGCATGCTAATAGTAAGTTAACATTTATATAGTTCTTACTGTGTATAAGGGCTTTACAGTTATCTTGTATAATCTTTACAACAACCTTCTAAGGTAGGTACTATTGTTATCCCCATTTTACAGGTGAGAAAACTAAGGTAAACAGAGGTTAAGTGACTTGCCCAGGATCACACAGCTTGTAAGTGGATTCTGCAACATTTAAACTCAGGCCCTCCTGACTCCAAGTCCAGTACACCCCTCATCATGCCATCTGTCTCCCTGTAACATACGTAAAACACTGTATAAACACTAGCTATTTTGTTATTGGCACTGGAAGGGACCTCAGAGGCCAACTGACCCAAGCCCCTCATCTTCCAGATGAGGTATCTCAGGCCCAGGGAAGTTCAGGAACTTGGTCGAGGTCCCTCAGGTAGTGACAGAGGCAGCCTTTGAACCCAGGCTGGCAACTCCAATGCTAGCTCTCCTTCCTCAGAAACTGTGATGTTTCTGAGGCCGTGAAATTCAGTTGCCCCCAAAACAGACACAGACACACAGACACAGACACACACACACACACACACACACACACTACACACACACATACACACACATGCACGTGCACACACATATACATACTACACATATGACATTTTACAGATGAAAGACTGAAGGAAGTAGGCCCTAAGGCACACAGGGCTAAGTGTCAGTGATGGAACTTAAACCCAGATCGTCGGCTTCTGGAGCCAGTGTTTCATGCCTGCTTTGGAGATCTGAGTCAAAACTCTCATTTCCCAAAAGAGGGACGTAGGCCAAGGGAGTAGAAGTGACTTGAGCAAGGTGACCCATATGGTAAGTAGCAGAATCAGGTTTGGAACTTAGATCCCCTAACACCACATCCAACACAGTGTGGCCTCCAGAATGTGATTCAATCAAAGTTTATCAAGAGCCTACTTTGCCTCCTAAGAGCTGGAAGAGATTCTAGGTTACCTACTCTAAGCTGCTTGATTCCTCAGCCCCTCTTAATTCCAGGGCCTTCCCTCTGTTAATCATTTCTTATTTGTCTTCTGTATAGCTTGCTTTGTATATATTTGCTTTCATGTTGTCTCCCCCAATTAGATTATGAGCT